>NC_136372.1:4267500-4575000 GCF_037039965.1 Doryrhamphus excisus | reverse complement strand
AATAATAGTAATTAAATTAAAACTTAAATAAAAACATTTTTAATAATTATTTCCAACACAAAAATATTTTTTTGTATATTTTTACTTAAAATATTTTTTAAATTAAATAAATCTAACTCAAATAATGTTTCTAAAGAACCCTGCGCACAAAAATTTGAATAATAATTATTATTAAAGGAAGTGGAAAATTTGCAAAGTATTGAATTGAAAATTAAAACTATGAAGTGATTTTACTCCACTTTGTAGTTTTTCATATTCCTGCTTTAAATGTGACATTATTAGCCAGTGAAGATGCTTTCATGCATCACTCTAATGTTTTTCCCTGTGATTGCTTTATTCTTGCCGAATTAAAAAAAGAGGGTTGTGTCACAGGTGAAGATGTTCTGTCGAGAGAAAGCGAGAGAAGAAGCCGTGTGAGTCACGATTTGTACCATGACATGATAACCAGCTGAGCTGATTGAAGAGGCCGGGGGGTTGGGGGGTGGGGGGTGGGTGACCTTCACCAATGCTTATCCAAAGCTGGTGCTCAGGGCAACCTCACGCTGTCATTGGATTACTGCTGCATTCCTAATTAGTGGGCTTTGAATTAAGTATCTACTGGGGAGCATTTGTGCGGTTTATTATTGCCATTATATTATTATTATTCCATCACCATTATTATACCATTCCATTACCATACATCTCAGGGGCCAGATAAAAGGAAAGAAAATGGAGACAAATTGTGTCTTTATGTCTATTGGTTTGCATGAAAATGATTTGAAATTGCATCTTCAAAGTCAAAATATCGAAAAACATCGTAATTGTTGCCAACTAGTGGCTTGGCATGCATATTACAGCGTTTGTTTTGTACCGTACAATAATCCCTTGTTTCTTTACAACCTTCTAAATACAATTTTAACATTACTAGAGCCCTCTAGATGTGAAATAGCACCCCTATAGCCGCCTTTACACACATATTACACAATATAGCAGTCGTAATAAGAGTAAATAAGACACAATTAACAGTTAACTTTGGCAGAAAATATGCTGAAATGTACATATGTCCAACCACAAATAATGTATTCATTTATACAGTATTTATTTTGTATACAATATGAATTATTATTTATGTAATTATGATAATTTAGAATTATTTTTTAAAATGTCATAATATAATAAAATATAATGATATGATAATATAATATAAATGTTTTATACTAAATATTATAATAATACATAAAAACTATTTATAACATATTATAAAAATATAAAAATTCATAAAATAATTAATTGATACAGTATTTATTCTGTATATAATAGAAATGATAATTATTTATGGAATTATTATAATTTAGAAATATTACAAAAATGTCATAATATAATAAAATATAATGATATGATAATATAGTATACATGTTTTATACTAAATATTATAATAATATAATAAAACAAATAACATACGTATTATAATAATATTAAAATTTATAAAATAATTAATTTATACAGCATTTATTCTTTATATAATAGGAATTATAATTATTTATGTAATTATGATAATTTAAAATTATTTTAAAAATGTCATAATATAGTAAAATGTAATGATATGATAATATAATATAAATGTTTTATACTAAATATTATAATAATACATAAAAACTATTTATAACATATTATAAAAATATTAAAATTCATAAAATAATTAATTAATACAGTATTTATTCTGTATATAATAGAAATGATAATTATTTATGGAATTATGATAATTTAGAAATATAAAAAAAATGTCACAATATAATAAAATATAATGATATGATAATATAAAATAAATGTTTTATACTAAATATTATAATTATAACATATTATAATAATATTAAAATTAATAAAATAATACACAAATAATAAAATATATATTCTTAAAATGTCACTTAATTTTTTTTACTATTTCAATACTTATGCAATTTTTAAAAATGTATGTGCTTCAAAATAATGAGACACTCTTAAAACTATTTTTTTTAGTCTTTATTTAAAGCAAATGTTTTTATGAACGATGATCTATTTTGTTAAAAATATTAGCAAAGTCAGCTGCAGTTGATCCTTTTTAGTTGCTGCAAGGCCGACATGAAAGCGGGTCTTGAATTGATCAATCACGTTGGGATCACAGCACACTGTTGATCTCCAGGCAAAGGAGAGGGATCCTCGGGGCGGAACAGGTCGTACGGTAACGCTGCAGCACTCGTGCTTTTTCATCCAAATTTGACACATTGACTGACTTAATAGCAGCCTGCATGTGCACCTGCGGCCCGGCGCCGCTTATTTCTCCACTTTGCTCTCCGTTACACCAGAAGTGTTCAAAAGCAGCAGCGGGGCTTTGTCTTGTCTTCCTTCCTGTGAGCTCTGCCTGCTCTTCTGACAACCTCCCAACTCATCATTTCTTTCACGCTTTCCGCCCGGCTGCCATGGAGTCGGTGCATTAAAATTCCAATATCCCCCCGTGTCTTCACACGCGAGTATAAAGGAGGACATATTGAAATGTCCCGGGAGGGGAGACACGTTCCCTCCACCTTACCACCCTGGTTTTTGCTTGCTGATTCTCTGACATCACAAGTGGAGCTGAGCTGAAGTAGGTTAACAGCAGAGGAAGCGTTTCCCATTGGGGGGTTGATGAAGCATTTTTCAGGTTGGGGGTGAGGTTGCAAAGGGGGGTGGGGGTGGGGCGATGCAGGAGCCCCATTGCGTCGCATTCTCACCAAGCTTGTCGCTTGAGTTTCTCCCTCCAGCCAATGCAGATCATATGTTGATGCGCTTAATTAATTCATTTGTGTCTCTTACATAACACTGATGGCATACAGTACAAGTCGTACTTATGATGACAACCATAGAACCAGAAATGGGTCTGAATACTCCATACTGTACTACAAAACATATTTCATTTCTGACAATACCCATTAAAGGTAATTAGGTGGCAGTATGGCTCTGCAAAATACCTTTCTGATCCCTCTCCATGATGAGTCTTTGCAAGGGAGTCATTTTACTTTCTTTTAGTTTTATTGTACATTGGTGAAATGTGACTTCAAACAATGCTGATACTGCTAAACCTGTTTTTTTTTTAAATGGTGACTATGGAATAAATTAAGTGGATGGATCAATTGAGCAGTGATGGCAAAAGGGAAAGTGTGATGATAACCATAGAACCGGAAATGACACTTACTACTAAGACTAAGAGTCTTCCTGCTCAGTACATTATTCATTTATTATCCTTACAAGGGTTGCGGGGGTGCTGGAGCCTATCCCAGCTGTCTTCGGGCGAGAGGCGGGGTACACCCTGGACTGGTCGCCAGCCAATCACAGGGCACATGTAGGCAAACAACCATTCACACTCACATTCATACCTATGGACAATTTGGAGTCGCTAATTAACCTAGCATGTTTTTGGAATGTGGGAGGAAACCGGAGTACCCGGAGAAACATGCAAACTCCACTGAGACAGTCGAAGGTGGAATTGAACTCAAGTCTCATAGCTGTGAGGCCTGCGCGCTAACCACTCGACCACCGTGCAGCCTTCAGTACATTATGAGCCATGCAATTCATTAAATATCAATTATAAGTGGATGCTTATGTAAGTAGACGTATTATGCAACACTTATAAAAAGCCAAACAACTTCCTGTTTCCTCAACATGACGTGTCTTCGTAAGGGAGTCGTTTTATGTTATTATTTAGACTTTTGTACCAATTAGGAATGGTAAAATGTTATTTAAAACATTACCTGTCCAAGTTAATAAAGTTAACAAGGCCACGGTTTGACTCTGGAACAGATTAATTCACTTTATGTTAATTGCTATGAGAGTAATTGTTGAAAATCAATTGATTACAATTCATAATTTTTACCATGAGGTGTACAATTTTTGCTATTATTTTGAAAATGTAGACAAAATTCAAATATAAAGCTGGTAAAAAAGTGTCATATTTATGTTAAATTTGTCATTCTGAGTCACTCTTTGGCATTAAACTTGTCTCTGAACCGGAACATTTCCATCGGGCTCCCTTTAATGTGTCGTCTTGTGGCCGTCTGAGTAGCGTGACCGCTTTCCCGTGGAAAAAAGCACCACAAGGAAGCTTCTCTAAATGACCAAACTCTGTCCTGTTTGTGTCGTTTTAACGTGATTTTCCCGTACTGAAGATATACGCCGGTAATAAACCCGACATCAACAAGACTAATAGCGTTATTAGATGCTTATAAATATATAAGGCCGCTTTTGATTTATTCAATTAATTGTCTTTCTATGTCTGTTCAGCATTATATATGAGGAAATTAAAGGTCAGGGCGCTTACATGTCCCTTCTTTTTTATCTCTGTTTGAACGCACCGCAGAGGATTGTGTTCATATTGCTTCTGTTGGAGCGGAACATTCCGGCATATGCCGCGATTGCAAGTAAATCCCACTCGGTATAAACCTGTTGAGGCAATGTAGAGATGAGCGCTAGCTGTGAAAGCATATGTCCCCCCCCTGCCCCCCACCCCCCTCCGTCCCTGCACTCAGGAATACGACATCCCCAGGCTGTTTGTCTTTGCATCTAACTCATGTGAAATTGATGCGTCGGTGGACACTGATCTGTACCCGAATGGGACGGCACCCGAAACAAATGTCAAAAATGTCCGCCCCCTCCCCCATTCCCGAGTGCTGCTATTTTCCTTGTAAACATCTTAGCCTGGTAAAGACGTTGTGAACATACAAAAAGAGGGATTTCAAAGTCCTAAATGGCCCCCGTTGGCCTCATGAGCATCCTTTAAGCCTCGCAAACACATGCGTAGATTTTCCCTCCCTTGTGGGATATCCGGGATGGATAACAACATACAGCGGGATAAATCTCACCAGAGGACTCCGTCTGCTCCCACATGAGGGGGGATTTATTTCCAAGCTTAACCACCTGATGAGTTATGTCCTTCTATGTTCAACACACAAAGTGGGTCTGTCACCAGAATCTATTTAAAGGACAGCATGTCACTCCTACTGCTTTATTTCTAATTTATTTCCCCCCTCAAGGAAGATTGGGAGTAGAATGGGGAACTTTACACATCATAAAATTATAATAGTACTGCCGGGTGATGTGTTCAGTAACGTTTCGGCTACCCTTGGCCCATTTGGCGTAAAAATAAGACACTGGGTCATATCCGTATCAGTTTTTCTGCTGAGAGACCATAACATTTTTTTTTTAAAAGCCTGTGAATATTCTGTCTTAGAAGACATTTTGCCTCTCATTCCAAGCAGGCTTCATCAGTTCATGCTCAAAAACAAGGTGGGACACACACCAGACAGACTACTAGATAGGACAGCACTAGTTTAGTTCATGCTCAAAGATGAAATGAGGCAGACTAGATAGGACAGCTCTACTTTAGTTTATGGTCAAAGACTAGGTGGGACACATACCAGACAGACTAGATAGGACAGCTCTGGTTTAGTTCATGCTCCAAAGACTAGGAGGGACAGCTCTCGTCTGGATCACACTCAAAGATGAGGTGGGACAGACTAGATAGGACAGCTTTACTTTAGTTCATGGTCAGAGACTAGGTGGGACACATACCAGACAGACTAGATAGGACAGCTCTGGTTTAGTTCATGCTCAAAGACTAGGTGGGACACATACCTGACAGACGAGATAGGACAGCGCTAGTTTAGTTCATGCTCAAAGATGAAATGAGGCAGACTAGATAGGACAGCTCTACTTGAGTTTATGGTCAAAGACTAGGTGGGACACATACCAGACAGACTAGATAGGACAGCTCTGGTTTAGTTCATGCTCCAAAGACTAGGAGGGACAGCTCTCGTCTGGATCACACTCAAAGACGAGGTGGGACAGACTAGATAGGACAGCTTTACTTTAGTTCATGGTCAGAGACTAGGTGGGACACATACCAGACAGACTAGATAGGACAGCTCTGGTTTAGTTCATGCTCAAAGACTAGGTGGGACACATACCTGACAGACGAGATAGGACAGCGCTAGTTTAGTTCATCCTCCAAGATTAGATGAGACGGACTAGATAGGACAGCTTTACTTTAGTTCATGGTCAAAGACTAGGTGGGACACATACCAAACAGACTAGATAGGACAGCTCTGGTTTAGTTCATGCTCAAAGACTAGGTGGGACAGCTCTAGTCTGAATCACACTCAAAGACGAGGTGGGACACACTAGATAGGACAGCGCTAGTTTATTTCATGCTCAGAGACGAGGTGGGGCACACACCAGACAGACTAGATAGGACAACGCTAGTTTAGTCATCTTCAAAGACAAGGTGAGACAGACTAGATAGGACAGCTTTACTTTAGTTCATGGTCAAAGACTAGGTGGGACACATACCTGACAGACTAGATAGGACAGCTCTGGTTTAGTTCATACTCAAAGACGAGGTGGGACAGCTCTAGTCTGGATCATGCTCAAAGACAATGTTGGACAGACTAGATAGGACAGCTCTACTTTAGTTCATGGTCAAAGACTAGATGGGACACCCACCAGTCAGACTAGATAGGACAGTTCTAGTCATGCTCAAAGACTAGGTGAGACACCCACCAGTCAGACTAGATAGGACAGCTCTAGTCTAGATCATGTTCAAAGACTAGGTGGGACACCCACCATTCATACTAGATAGGACAGCTCTAGTCTTGGTCATGCTAAAAGACGAGGTGTGACAGACTAGATAGGACAGCACTAGTCTAGATCATGCTCAAAGACTAGGTGGGACAGACGAGATATGAAAACTCGAGTCTAGTTCATGCTCAAAGACTAAGTGGGACACACACCAGACAGACTAGATAGGACAGCTCTAGTCTAGATCATGTTCAAAGACTAGGTGGGACACCCACCATTCATACTAGATAGGACAGCTCTAGTCTTGGTCATGCTAAAAGATGAGGTGTGACAGACTAGATAGGACAGCACTAGTCTAGATCATGCTCAAAGACTAGGTGGGACAGACGAGATATGAAAACTCGAGTCTAGTTCATGCTCAAAGACTAAGTGGGACACACACCAGACAGACTAGATAGGACAGCTCTAGTCTAGATCATGTTCAAAGACTAGGTGGGACACCCACCATTCATACTAGATAGGACAGCTCTAGTCTTGGTCATGCTAAAAGACGAGGTGTGACAGACTAGATAGGACAGCACTAGTCTAGATCATGCTCAAAGACTAGGTGGGACAGACGAGATATGAAAACTCGAGTCTAGTTCATGCTCAAAGACTAAGTGGGACACACACCAGACAGACTAGATAGGACAGCCCCAGTCTAGATCATGCTCAAGAACTATGTGGGACACCCACTGGTCAGACTAGATAGGACAGCCCCAGTCTAGATCATGCTCAAAGACTAGGCGAGACACCCACTGGTCAGACTAGATAGGACAACTCTAGTCTAGATCATGCTCAAAGACTAGGTAGGACAGACTAGATAGGACAGCCCCAGTCGAGTTCATGCTCAAAGACTCGGTGAGGCAGACTAGGTGGGGCAGCTCAAGACAAGGTGGGACCTACTCCAGTCAGACTAGATAGGACAGCTCTAGTGTAAGACTCTGGTGCAAGAACCAATGTATTTATCCTCTAAGGGAGGAGACAGGTATGAGTCTTTTAGGTTTTTAAAAAAGTCAATACATACGTAGATACCTTCATCACCTTGGAATTGTTTTTTGGGGGGGCTCATTCTGACAGCCCACCTATCCATCCCATGTTGTTGTGAGGTGTCTAAATGTCACCTCAACTGTTTGGAATGGATTATTTTCCAATCTGTTTCAGCCAAAGTTGGACAAGTTGCTTATCTAGCAGAGAGACATAACACACTCTGAAGACCTTTCACTTGGAGAAGATGCACCCTGTTGTTTTTATCTGCACACATACTTTGAAGATATGCCATTTTAATCTCTGTCTAAGAAGCAATTCAACTTATATCCAACTTTTGCTGATACCCAAAAAGGAAAAAAAAGGGAAGTTTCCACCCATTGTACCGCCTCTCAGACAGAAGTCATATAAGAAAGCGGAGCATGGTTCCATTTTGGATATCGATTGGACTTCGCTAAACCTTCCTTAGCCGCTAATCGCTCTATCCAGTGCTGGAATTATAGTTGTTTGTATGTACTCCTGTTTGAATGAAATTGGAAAGTGGCATCGTCGTTTTATGGTAATGGTTCTATTTCATTTAAACATGCATCAGATTACAATTGAATGCATCACATAATCAGTTCACAGTTCCACATGTCCAAAAGGAGTAGGAAGAAGCAAAGCTTATTAAATCCTACCCCTCCATCTGGTACTTTTACAATCAGTAACTGTTACATTTGTTCACTTCCTGCCTTTCTAATATAATTTAAGTTATTATTTCTTTCATTTTTTTTATTTTTTAATTTATTTTAATTTATTTTACATTTATTTTTAATTTATTTTTAATTTATTTTTAATTTATTTTTAATTTATTTTTAATTTATTTTTAATTTATTATATATATATATATTTTTTTTAATTTTTTAATAATTTTGTATGTCACCTCCATATTTGAACCCAATGGAGCACCTTCTCGAGCAGACGGAAGGGAGGTAGAGGAGTCCAAGATGTCTAACATCCACTCGCCTGGTGGCCAGCCAATCACAGGGCACATATAGACAAACAACCATTCACACTCACATTCATACCTATGGACAATTTGGAGTCACCAATTAACCTAGCATGTTTTTGGAATGTGGGAGGAAACCGGAGTACCCGGAGAAAACCCACGCATGCACGGGGAGAACATGCAAACTCCACACAGAGATGGAATTGAACTCGGGTCTCCGAGCTGTGAGGCCTGCGCGCTAACCACTCTCCACCGTACAGCCTTCAGTACATTATGAGCCATGCAATTCATTAAATATCAATATTAAGTGGATGCTTATGTAAGTAGGCATATTATGCAACACTTATAAAAAGCCAAACAACTTCCTGTTTCCTCACCATGATGTGTCTTTGTAAGGGAGTCATTTTATGTTATTATTTAGACTTTTGTACCAATTAGTAATGGTAAAATGTTATTTAAAACATTACCTGTCCAAGTTAATAAAGTTAACAAGGCCACGGTTTGACTCTGGAACAGATTAATTCACTTTATGTTAATTGCTATGAGAGTAATTGTTGAAAATGTCTTGATAAGACAAACATTAAAGTCGATCAATTGATTACACTTCATAATTTTCCATATGAGGTGTACAAGGGTGGAATTGAACTCGGGTCTCCTAGCTGTGAGGCCTGCACGCTAACCACTCAACCACCATGCAGGCCGTACCGTACTGAGTTAACAGTGGATAGTAAATCTACACTAATATACTAATAAAGTACTCTAAAGTATACCCAATTTTACTTTCTATAGTCCTTTGAAGATATGATGTAATTATTTGTGAAATATGAGTGCTGAGCTCACCTGTTACCCTCATGTGAAACTGTATTTCCTGTCAGTCGGTGGTTCACATTAGACGTGTGCATGTATAATAACCAAAATCATAATGGCTCTGATATTCAAGCCAAATAAGCATCATTGTTTGGGCAAAGAGAGAGAGAACGAGAGAGAGAGAGAGAGAGTGCTCTGTTGTGTGGAAACATTATCAGCAGCCATCTCTTCGCATGGCCGACTTTTCTGATGAAGCTGCCGTTGCCGGAGAGCGGCGGTGCAGTTTGCTGGAAAGCAGCCTTTTATGCCACGGCCGCTGTATCAGCAGGCAGCAGATGATAATCTTGCTGAAGGGTAATCAACTCGCTTATACGGCCATCAAGAGAGGGGAACAATGATGCCCGGCCATCTTTAATTATTAATACTCCGGCAGCGGCCTCATCCACTCCATACACTTTTTTGCGAACAGCGTTTAGTGTGTGATGGCTCGAACGGGGCGCCATAGGAGCAGTGAGCGCTCACGCTAGTGAGAAAAAACATATTTCATTATTATTGTTATTATTATTGCGAGTGCCTGCAAATTATAGCAGGAGTAAATGTACTCCAGGCCCATGTTGGCTTCCATCTGGGCTACTTAGGAACGTTCCTGTGGTCAAAATTCTACCATAGTACATTTTATCAAATGTTACAACCTTGGGTTGTTGTTGTTGTTGTTGTGTCTAATTGTAGCCAATTTGGTGCAGGTATATTTAGACTACAGCTTCCAGACAGACACAGCCCTCCATATTTTCGAGGCGGGGTCGACAACAACAGGATGTGACATCATGTGAAACCCCAGCAATGGTAATGGTAATGGTTTTATTTCATTTGAACATGCATCAGGTTACAATTGAATGCATCACATAATCAGTTCACAGTTCCACATGTCCAAAAGGAGTAGGAAGAAGCAAAGCTTATTAAATCCTACCCCTCCATCTGGTACTTTTACAATCAGTAACTGTTACATTTGTTCACTTCCTGCCTTTCTGATATAATTAATTTTTTTTATTATTATTTTGTATTTTAATTAATTTTTTGTCCCATTTGTTCACTTCCTGCTTTTCTGACATAATTTAAGTTTTTTTAAAATATTATTTTGTATTTTTATTAATTTTTTGTCACGTTTGTTCACTTCCTGCCTTTCTGGTATAATTTAAGTTTAAGGTTTTTTTTTAAAGATTATTTGGAATTTTTATAAATTTTTTGTCATGTTTGTTCACTTCCTGCCTTTCTGGTATAATTTAAGTTTAAGTTTTTTTTTTTAAATGATTATTTTGTATTTTTATTAATTTTTTTGTCACGTTTGTTCACTTCCTGCCTTTCTGATATAATTTAAGTTTACGTTTTTTTTTAATGATTATTTTGTATTTTAGTAATTTTTTGTCACATTTGTTCACTTCCTGCTTTTCTGATATAATTTAAGTTTAAGGTTTTTAAAAAATTATTATTTTGTATTTTTAATAATTTTTTGTCACATTTGTTCACTTCCTGCCTTTCTGATATAATTTAAGTTTAAGTTCTTTTTATTATTATTTTGTATTTTTATTATTTTTTTGTCACGTTTGTTCACTTCCTGCCTTTCTGATATAATTTAAGTTTACGTTTTTTTTTTATGATTATTTTGTATTTTAGTAATTTTTTGTCACATTTGTTCACTTCCTGCTTTTCTGATATAATTTAAGTTTAAGTTTTTTTATTATTATTTTGTATTTTTATAAATTTTTTGTCACATTTGTTCACTTCCTGCCTTTCTGAAATAATTTAAGTCTAAGTTATTTTTAATTATTATTTTGTATTTTTATAAATTTTTTGTCATGTACCGAAGAAAAAAAACATTTTGTCACTAATATTTAGTGCATCTCATTTTTAAAATCATTATTCATCACACAAGTCAACCACTGTAAAACGTAAACACAACAAAACCCTATTTAAGTCTGGCGTAAAACACTTAGCTTAAACCAACAAAATGAAAATGTAAATATCTTTCCAGTACTTAATAAAAGGCTTCACATGGACACCTCCGCCATTAGATTACACTGGAACGTTTATTTCTCTGGGGACGTCCAAACCCGCTGCAAGATACAAGCTATCGTAAAAACAGAAAAAAAAAAACAGAATTATTACAAAAGTACCCAACTTTTACAACTCCTATGGGTTTGGAAGTGAATGCACCTTAAAGTGGAAGAGCAGACTTTGCTAATATGCTCTTTTTAGCTCTCCAGTACAGACGATCGATGATTTTGGCTTATTCCGCTTATGCTTATTCCGCTTCTATCCACCTCTTGGAGCTAATCAGGTCAAACGTACTATGCATGTTTAAGTCGTTACATTGTTACGGTTGTTTATTTGTAAGTTGTAGGAAGTATTGTTGGCAGAAGTGTCTGCCCGTGCAGCAGCTGCCACGGCGGCTGACCCTAGCCGACGCGTGAGGTTAATTAGCGTGGACAGACGGTTGGTGCTCTGTGGCTAGCACGGGAGTTAGCAGCCCCTTCGTCTGCCATGACAGCTGATATTGACATAAATACACATCAAGATGTCCCTTTGTTGTAAACGCTGTTAAAGTAAAATACAATTGGCCGAATCCGTTGGGGGGGGGGGTGAAGGGTCGGGGGTTCGGAAGAGAAACATGAAAACCTCAGCGACAGCTCAATTATCCACACATCAATCAGCAGGGGACGTGATTGGTTTTGTGTAAATGGAGTTGGAGTCGTGTGTTATAGCAGATCGATGGCCCAGCGTGCCCGCCGCCATCTTTGCCGCCCCCACGCTGAGCTGTTTGCATCCTCTTTTTTTTGACATGCTGCTGGAAAAAAAAAAACAATTTTTTTTTTTGTTATCCGGCAACATTGAACATCCATGCACACATTTATGGTCAATGTGATTACATTGAACTACTGTTTTAATATACATTTATTTGTGTATTGTTAATCCTTATAAAAGGATGCTGGAGCCTATCCCAGCTGGATTGATTGCCAGCCAATCGCAGGGGCTTTTAGGCAAAAAGAGGTAATGATGTAACTGCACAATTGAAGAGCTCATGTTTAACTCGTTTGGTTGTAATTTTAACAAACAGAACACAAACGATTGATGATGTGGAGAAGTTTTCAAGGTAAAATTGATGTTAAATATTAATTTCACAATTTTTTTGGGTCATTTATAACAGTTTTGTATTGTTTTCTGCGTGGGAAACGATGCTTATTTGCGATAAAATCTATTATTTGGGTGTCTGGAAGGGGATTAATTGGATTCACATGATTTCTTATGTGAAAAATGGCTTCAGTTTTGGAACAAATTAATAACAAAAGGCGTATGAAATCAAGTACTGTTTTGAAAGTGCACACAGCAGCCATGTTTTTTCTCCATTTTGTTTTTTTTTTTTGCTTGGAGCATTCAATTCCGTGCGCCATGTGTTGCGTCTGTGATGTAATAATGGACCAGGTGAGGGGTGCTTGGTGGAGACGCCATTATCAGTTGTGCTTGGAGGACTCTCTAATGTCATTATCAGGGTCCCCCACCCCACCCCCCTCCATATCTCGGAGCTCTGAACATCTCTCTGATGTCCTGTCTTGGAACTGCTGCTGCTACCGCTCCTCACACGGAATACAATAGTGGCTTTTAAGGAGTCATTTGCGGCGCATTGCTTATTTTTTCACTTTTAATCTTGCTGGCTGTGCCGCTCCCAAAATGTCCTCCTGTTTTGGATCATGACATATTAGTTACTGTGCTGCGGCTTTCAATTCAGCCAAATGAATGTGGTATTGCCTCTCAGACGCTGGCAGATGGATCGATAAAAAACAGAAAAATAGAGACCAGCCTATGCAGTCATGACATGAAAGGAAAAAAGTATTTTAAACAACTATTTCAAAAAAATATTTCTAAAAATGAATAAAAGATTATGAAGAGATTTAAAATAACATAAAAAATAAATTGAAATAATTAAAGATATTAAAAAAAAGAAATAGAAAACAATTAAAATAAATTAAAAATAATTAAAATTAAATATTTTTAAAGTATACAGAACCCAAAACACTGATAGAAAATATTAAATAAAAATATTTAAAAGTATTTTTCCTTTAAAAAGTATTTTAAACAACTATTTCAAATAAATATTTCTAAAAATGAAAAAAACAACAAAAAGAAAAAAATATGAAGTTATTTAAAATTACATTAAAAATAAATTAAACATATAATAATTGAAAACAATAAAATAAATAAAAAATAATTAAAATTAAATATTTTTAAAGTATACAGAACCCAAAACACTGATAGAAAATATTAAATAAAAATATTTAAAAGTATTTTTCCTTTAAAAAGTATTTTAAACAACTATTTCAAATAAATATTTCTAAAAATGAAAAAGAAAAAACAACAAAAAGAAAAAAATTATGAAGAGATTTAATATAACATTAAAAATAAATTAAACATATTATAATAATTGAAAACAATAAAATAAATAAAAAATAATTAAAATTAAATATTTTTAAAGTATACAGAACCCAAAACACTGATAGAAAATATTAAATAAAAATATTTAAAAGTATTTTTCCTTTAAAAAGTATTTTAAACAACTATTTCAAATAAATATTTCTAAAAATGAAAAAGAAAAAACAACAAAAAGAAAAAAATTATGAAGAGATTTAATATAACATTAAAAATAAATTTAAAATATTATAATAATTGAAAACAATAAAATAAATAAAAAATATTTAAAATTAAATATTTTTTAAATATACAGAACCCAAGACACTCATAGAAAATATTAAATAAAAATATTTTAAAAGTATTTTTCCTTTAATATTTCATCTCTGCTACTTCAATGACGTTTCTCAGATTACATCTTAATAATATCAATTGTATTTAATATTTCAACTTTATACTATACTTAAATGTAATTTTTTTCCTGATAATATCACAATGTCAGTCTCACAAAATTGCACCCCAGCTATACACTGTAAGAATAAACAACAAGAATAAAATTTAATTGTACCTCGAAGTTGCCTTTCCAATTGTTTTTTTTTTTTTTTTCACGCAGATGAAGAACTCCTAAGTTTGAGTATTTCTGCCTTCCAGCGGTTAACAATCAGATGCCGCAGGTGGCGAGGAAATGTGAGTCTCGGCAATCATCTCCATTGACGTGTGTTAATAGCTCATCAGACTAAATTGTACTCAAAGCTGCCTTTGGGACTTTGGGATTCATGATTGCACAAAAGGTCTCCATGCCTAATAAAAAGACGCCCGTGTAATTCCTGAGCAAGTCTTAGAATTTAATACTGTAATAATAACAAGACTGAAAAGTGAAGAACTGCGTTGGAAATGCAGCAGATGCACACTGAAGCCGTGTTTTTTTTATGTATTTGGGAATTTTTTTTTTGTGTGTGTGTTTTTTTTTTCACGGCTGTTGCACCAAGTCTGGCCTAAAGCTGCAAATCCTGGCTCAGGTTCTTGGCCGCTCGCTTGTGGCTGCGAGCGCTCCGTAAAGTGGGCCAGGAAAACCGGCGCCAGATCACTCGCCTGTAGCGTTTCACGTACACAAGTGGAGTATTTTAAGTCCATTTGAAAGAAGCTTTATTTTCTGTTCTGAAGGTGTCAGAAGAGAACAGAGTGCTCCATGAAAAAATGAGTAAGAAATGAATCTGATGACATTACATAACCGCATTACGTCTCTAAATATAAGACACAGGCGTGAGATTTCCCCTTCTTTTTGTCTTATAGGAGCACGTTTATCAATAATATATGAGACAAGAGTGATTTTAATGAGATGTAGGATCTATCCAGAAACATAAAATTGCTTCTCACATATAATTGAATTCTAAATAAGGACTTAGTTCTCACTGAAGTTGCAGTATTATCTGCTTGGGCGCGTGTTCAAATCCATAGTGAGCAGTAGCAGATGCTCAAAAATCACCCGTTTTTTCTTATTTAAGAGGCTCATACTAAATAAATATATTTGTTAACCGTCTCAGATAGTATATACTACAGTATGTGAGCCTTACTAGGAACTTGCTGTTTCATGTGTCTGTAGCTTTAATGCTAATGAGCCACCTTTCTCCTACAGCTTCCGTGCACCCAATCAACTTACTGCATATACCATAGGTGGTATATGGGAGCAAGGCTCAGGTAAGTAAACATATTAGCACAGGCCGCACAGTTGGGGTACATATGTTGACAAATTAGCATCTTTCTGTAGAAGAGTTAGCTTACGTTTAGCATACGTTTGCGCCCGGTCACGGCGGTGTATTGCTGTCGGAGAGTGTTTGACGCTTGTTTCTTCATTTTAAACTGAAGGTTTTTTGGACAGGGCTGCACGATGGTTGAGTGGGTAGCATGTTGGCCATGCAGCAAGGATACCCCGGTTTGATTCCCCTCTCGGCCATTTCTATGTGGAGTTTGCATGTTCCAAAAACAGTCATTCATTCATTTTCACGAGGGTCGCGTGAAACCCAGCTGTCTTCTACACCCTGGACTGATCGCCAGCCAATCACAGGGCACATATAGACAAACAACCATTCACACTCACATTCATACCTATGGTCAATTTGGAGTCGCTAATTAACCTAGCATGTTTTTGGAATGTGGGAGGAAACCGGAGTACCCAGAGAAAACCCACGCATGCACGGGGAGAACATGCAAACTCCATACAGAGATGGCCGAGGGTGGAATTGAACTCGGGTTTCCTAGCTGTGAGGTCTGCGTGCTAACCACTCGCCATTCCAAAAACATGCTAGGTTAATTGGCGACTTCAAATTGTCCATAGGTACGAGTGGTTAGCATCTTGTGTCTTATACTGTATGTAAATGTAACTGTAGGGGTGTTAGTTAATGCAGAGAGGGCTCTAATATGTTAACAGTATTTAGAAGGTCGGGAAATGCTTTTCTCTTCTATATGAAAATATTCAGGGATGCACGGCTCATGAGCATTGAAATTTCATACGGCCTGCGGTTGAGTGGTTAGCACTCAGGCCTCACAGCTCGGAGACCCGAGTTCAATTCCACCCTCGGCTATCTCTGTGTGGAGTTTGCATGTTCTCCCCGTGCATGCGTGGGTTTTCTCCGGGTATTCCGGTTTCCTCCCACATTCCAGAAAAACATGCTAGGTTAATTAGCGACTCCAAATTGTCCATAGGTATGAATGTGAGTGTGAATGGTTGTTTGTCTATATGTGCCCTGTGATTGGCTGGCTGGTGACCAGTCCAGGGTGTGTTGTATCTATCCAAAGAAATGTACCTTTAGTTGTAAAATGGATCAATAAAGTGAAGAACCAAGGGTCTCCTTGTTGTGCACCACTGACACAAACATCCGAGTCGACCTTTGACCTATCACACCTCCAGCTTCAATGCTTTGGAGTAGAAAAAGATAAGCCTTTTTCACAGTTTCCGTACAGTTTAATTCCTTCTCCTACGGGAGCCGTGCACAAATTCCCGTCCCCGGCTCCCGCGGCACGGTCCTTTTATAAACGCAACAAGCCGTTCAACTCCCGAGCTCTTCTGCTTTCATTAAGACGAGGCGGCGCTCTCTATCCTGCGGTAATTGGCATGTGGGTGAGCAATGACTTCCAGCTTTGGGGAATATCAAGAAGGAATCGATATCGATAGCAGCCTAAATTAGAAGAGTCGATGTTGTGGCACTTGTCGTGCCGGTTCGAGACGTTGGTGGGGGACCTGTTTAACAGTCTGACGGACGGGGGCGGGGCGGAGGGAGTCGGGCGCAGCTCTGGGAGTTTTAATAACACCAAATCAATGAGCACTGCCCCCAATCCTTTTACATTGAAGTTATTAGTTGAGGGAATGGAACAAAGCAAAAGTGTCATGGCTGAGTTGTGGGCTTCCTCGACTCCGCCGCCGTTTAGCAAGGTGGGGAGAGAGAAAGAGAGAGAGTGAGGCCATGCCTGCTTTGTATTAATGCTCTGGAGCTGAGGGACTGTTCGATTCCCTCGCTTTGCTTGCCGGTTCACATCCGTACATTCGGATTTTTGGTGGAAAAATGTTAAATCCGGGCGGCACGGCGGTCTAGTGGTTAGCGCGCAGACCTCACAGCTAGGAGACGAGGGTTCAATTCCACCCTCGGGCATCTCTGTGTGGAGTTTGCATGTTCTCCCCGTGCATGCGTGGGTTTTCTCCGGGTACTCCGGTTTCCTCCCACATTCCAAAAACATGCTAGGTTAATTAGCGACTCCAAATTGTCCATAGGTATGAATGTGAGTGTGAATGGTTGTTTGTCTATATGTGCCCTGTGATTGGCTGGCCACCAGTCCAGGGTGTACCCCGTCTGAAGACAGCTGGGATAGGCTCCAGCACCCCCCACGACCCTCGTGAGGATAAGCGGTAGAAAATGAATGAATATTTAAGCATTATTAGAGCCCTCTACTCATAAAATAACACCCCTATATTGACTTTTAAACTCTTATTACACAAAATTTGTAAATAAAAGGAAATAAAACCTTTTAGGGGCTGCACGGTGTTTGAGTGGTTAGCACACAGGCCTCACAACTAGGAGACCCAAGTTCAATTCCACCCTCGGCCATCTCTGTGTGGAGTTTGCATGTTCTCCCCGTGCATGCGTGGGTTTTCTCCGGGTACTCCGGTTTCCTCCCACATTCCAAAAACATGCTAGGTTAATTAGCGACTCCAAATTGTCCATAGGTATGAATGTGAGTGTGAATGGTTGTTTGTCTATATGTGCCCTGTGATTGGCTGTACCCCGCCTCTTGCCCGAAGACAGCTGGGATAGGCTCCAGCACCCCCTGCGACACTCTTGAGGATAAGCGGTAGAAACTGAATGAATGAATGAATGAATGTTAAATCCGGCGACTCCCGTAGTGAGAAAACATCCAGCGTCATCTTGTTGTTAGCATGAGCTAACACAGGACGGGAGAAGCCGTCAGGGCGCCGTTACTCACCTCGCAGATTTATGTAGACGTCCATGATCAGAATGAGTAGGCAGAAACCGGCCGTCGTAATTCAATCGGCGCTTTACGGCGTCACTGAGAGCAGAGGGATGGGAACGCCGGTGAAATATGGCCGCTGACAGCTTGGCTAATAGAGCTATTGGCCTATAAACTTAAGTCACACACACACACACACACACACACACTTTTTTTATTTTAAGTATCTCGACAAGTTAAGGAGTGGGAAGCATTCATGGAGACAGACACGCTCAGATGATATTTGCTGCCCAATAGCGCGTCCCATCATCATGGCTGACCAGCGTAATGTGTCCAAATAGTTTTTAACATAATGAAGCTGTGGCGTGCTGAGCCCATTTTGCTGTCGTTATTATAGTCGTTCCTCACCACGAATGTTGTGGCTTCACTCGATTACCGGCTTTCAAAAATATACAAATTAATATACATGCAGCTAGAGCAGGGGTGTCCAATGTGCAGCGTTGGGGCCATTTGTGGCTCGCAGCTGTTTTTTGAATGGGCCAGATAAGAGAATTAAAATAAAAACAACAGCTAAAAGGTTTATGGAAACAATATTAATAATATAATAACCAATAACAATGATATAATAATAAATGTAATCATGTTATTATTAATTATTGTTATTAATATATATTATTAATTATGATTTTTATTATAATAATAATAATTAATATTATAATTACAAAATATAATAATATATAATAATAATAATAATTTTTTATGTTTTTTATTATACTGCTAATAATATTATGGTGAAAAAATAAAGTCATTTAGTACAAAATAAAAACTAGAATTTTTGAAGTTTGTAATATTTTGAAAAATGAACAAAACAACAAAATTGTAATTTTTTTTTTGGTACATTCCAAACATTCTCATATTACCAGAATAAATTCTAACTATTATGGGAATACATTTATTAATTAATTAATAAAAGAAGAAAGTAGAAATACTTGAAAAAAAAACAGCAGATATGCAAAAAAACATCTTTAGTTTTATGAGAATATTATTTTTATGTTTTTTATTTTTTAATGATTTTATTATAATATTATGGTGATATATTATAGTTTTTGAAGGTTATAATATTTTGAAAAATGAACAAAACAACAATTTTTTAATTTTTTGCTACATTCCAAACATTCTCATATTACCAGAATAAATTCCAACATTTATAATTAATAAATAAAAGAAGGAAGTAGAAATACTTGGAAAAAACACCTTTAGTTTTATGAGAATAAAGTCAAAATATTAGGAGAAAAAAAATCAATTGTTATCATTATTATTTCAGTAGCATCGAGTTGAACTGTTTAATTGAATGAATATGTGAACGTCTGTTTGTCAATATGTTCCCTGTGATTGGCTAGCCACCAGTCAAAGGTGTTGGGTAAAGTCAGCTGTGATAGGCTCCAGCATACCTGCGACCCTAGTGATGATAAGCGGTATATAAAATGAATGAATGGAGTACAGGTGAGCTGTGCCACAGTTTAAGACGAGGGAGCGACACCTGCCAGCCGCCCCGACTCAACCTAAGTAGCAATCTGCCCTGATTACCAACAGGTGTGCCCAGTTGTCTCCCCACATGCTGAGCCCCCAACTGTATGAGCAGAGAACATGTGATCTTAACACGTCGACCAAAGCATGTTTTTTCACCTCCAGCACATCACAATGCTGAAAGGCAGTTTTTTTTTAAAAATATGTAACTTCTTAGCATATCTTTACAAGATATCAAAGTAACCCTCTCATCCTTTCATTTTTTCACTACATGCCCTGAGGTGGGAAACGTTTGGACACCCCTGATCTCGAGAGGGAAGCCTCAAAGATGCTCGCCGTTGAAGGACGATTGCATACATCTCAGAGGAGAAGCAGTCTAATGAATGACACCTGCAATTTGGATCTCCTCTCCACGGTGCTGGGAGTAATTAAGGAACCTGACATATGGAGCTCTCCATGGTGGGATCTTCATCATACATGACAAGTTTGATCAAGATATGACATTACGAGGGGGCCAAGACATTTGGAGGTTCTTGTTTTATGGTGAGTAATTAAACATGTCTGCCGTGCTCTGGTCCACGTTCTAGTGCGGAAAATGAAACTCTTTGCAATTTTGTATTACATGATTCTCTTTTTGATGTGGTTAAAATATGAAAAACTAAACAAAATCAAAATTAGTTGTTGTTCCAATTGTTTTCACAAGGTGACGACTTGACTAAAATCCAAAGCAGACATGTTGGATTAGACCGGTTGCACCGCTTCCATGATCGTTTGACTCGGTCCAGTCGAGAGCAGGTGTTCTAACAGCGGCCACATGAACCAAACAGGCTCTCCAGGCTCCAGTGCCTTGTTGTCTGGGCTTATTGAGTGAGCACCAGCAGAGGTGAGAGGGCTTGCAGCGGGAACAGCCCGGTTCAAATCCGCGGCTTAGAACGCATGAATTAATGCCGCTGTGCTTTGGGCGATATAATATAAATGGTTTTCATGAAGTGGGGGCTGGAAAGGTCATGAAAAAAAAAAAAACAGGCCAGCTGTATGATGCTATAACCAAACCCGGAGTGGGAATGCAATGTTTGCAATGCTCGCACTGCAAACATCATATCAGCAGCCTTGAAATGACTTTTGTGTAATTTAAAAAGTAATGAGATGCAATGTAGAATGTTAGCCTGCGGCAAATGGAGCGCTACAATAACGACACATTGTCTGATGTGCGGCTTTTTGGGGTGTGTGTTAATGTTTGGCGTTTCCACCAAGCCTTTCTGTTTGGTTCATTTTACGACAGGACGGGACAGGAAGTTGTTTTGCATTTCCATTTCATTATTTCCATTATTTTGTAAACAAACACCTGTAGATATATGCATTTCAACTTTAGTTGTTTCCCCCCCCCATATTTCAACTTTTCTTTTCAATAATTCTTATATTTCATCATATTTGACGTTCCCATAATAGTATAAACTATTTTGTTACATTTTTTTCTCACGATGTTATGACTTTTTTGAAACACAACATATTTTTTCTTTCATATTTCAACTCTACGCTACAAAAATGACATTATTTTTTACTCCTAATATCAATTTATTGATAATTTATTAACAACTTTTTCATTAGAATAAATATTTTTTCTCTTTATAATTTTGATTTTGTTCTTTTAAAATTACTCATTTTTTTCCCCAATTTTTAAAATTTATGTTTTATATTTTTTAATTACCATAATTGTGACTCCATTTATATTATATCATATATTTTACATTACATTTTTTAATTGGAATAAATCTTTTTTTCTCAATATTTTGATTTTATTCTTTTAAAATTACACAATTTTTTCCCCAATTTTTAAAATTTATATTTTTTGATTACCATAATTGTAACCTTATTTTATATTATATAATATTTTACATTACATTACATTTTTTTTATGAGAAAAAATCTTTTTTTCTCGATTTTATTCTTTTAAAATTACTCAATTTTTTCCCCAATTTTTAAAATTTATGTTTTATATTTTTTAATTACCATAATTGTGACTCCATTTATATTATATCATATATTTTACATTACATTTTTTAATTGGAATAAATCTTTTTTTGTCAATATTTTGATTTTATTCTTTTAAAATTACACAATTTTTTTCCCCAATTTTTAAAATTTATATTTTTTAATTACCATAATTGTAACCTTATTTTATATTATATAATATTTTACATTACATTACATTTTTTCATGAGAAAAAATCTTTTTTTCTCTTGATTTTATTCTTTTAAAATTACTCAATTTTTTCCCCAGTTTTTTAAATTTATGATTATATTTTACATTACATTTTTTCATGAGAAATTTTTTTTCTTATTTTGATTTTATTCTTTTAAAATTACTCAATTTTTTCCCCAGTTTTTTAAATTTATGATTATATTTTACATTACATTTTTTTATTAGAAAAAATCTTTTCTCAATATTTAGATTTTATTTTTTTAAATTACACAATTGTTTCCCCAATGTTTAAATTTAATATTTTTTAATTACCATAATTGTGACCTTATTATATTATATTATATTATATTATATTATATTATATTATATTATATTATATTATATTATATTATTACTTTATAGTGTGGTTTCTTCCATCAGCTTTGAGAGTTTGAGAAGAATCAGACAAGCGTGCAAATTACTTTTGGTCGTCTATAGTCGTGTGTTCAGCCGGAGCACGAAAGCCAACTGATTCAGTGCGACAGGGACATCATTTGAGGCGACGAGACACAAACGCGATACTTCATCACGGCTTTACTCGGCCCCGTTGGCTTCTTCTTAATGCTCCTGCCTGTTTGCTTAATGTTATAAGTTGACCTTTTGGAGTCCTGTCAAAGCAGCAGATTCTAACCCCAAAAAAAAAAACGTCCGTCCGAAAAGGATCTAAAAAGCTGAGAGAGATTGTTGTTCCGAGCAAAACTCGTCTGGCGTCTTTCCAGCGCTACAGCAAGACTTTAAGTAAACAACAGAAGATGAAACCATCCTAAATGATTCCCCCCAGGTTCCGTGTGATTGTTTGGAAACCATAAAAGCTAGCGAGTCCAGCAGGGCATGAAATTAGCCACCTTCCAATTTCCCCAAACATGGTTAAAAATTAACAGAGGCAAATAGCGTCTTCGGAACACCCGCTTACTTGCCAGGTGATGCAATTAATGCGATAACAGACACAAACATGACGACAGGCTTGCTGTAAAAAAAAAATATTAATCGCGCCGTTTGTTGATGACATTGTCAGCCATCGCTGAATTCGAAAGTCTGATTTAAATAGCTTGCCAACAGTCGATACAAGCCATGCCCACTGTGACCTCTGACCTTATACAAACGTCTCTACAGTTAAATATCCTAGTTAAAAAACAAAAAAACATATTTTCCTGGACTATTGGTGTGTCAGTCATGAACGAACGAGTCGAACAAAGTAGTAGCTGTGTTGAGTCAGTTTGTTCACTCATGTTCACGTTCATGTGTTCATGTGTACGTCCACAATGAAACACACGATTCATACGCCACCCTTTTAATGTGTGTTTTTCCTCCGTTTAACGAGTGTGTTCCCTGTCATTAGCTAGCTCCCCATGAAAAGTGATGGCACTTTTTTAAACTGCATTTTCATAACGTGCGAATGCAAAATATTAGACGCTCATTTTCATTGCAGCATGACTCACACCCGTAATGAACTGTTTTTATAATCCTACCGTTAGTCTTTTAAATGCTCATTAAACATCATCTCGAACTCCCGAGCATGTTAGGCCAAGATAAAATGTTAACAATTATATTTAATGGCAGCTGTGCCGTTCTTCACCGCAGTCGGAGTGTACAAAAAGTCAACCGATGTAGCAAAAAAAAAAAAAGAGTTAATTGACAAGACTGCTCAGTTCTTGCAAGTCAGTGGTGTAATACTCGGCACTGATGCACCCGCATTTCATTTTTTTTCACCAGCAATAAATTCATGCACGAGCGCTATTTGTGAAGCATTCCGATGTCGCCGCGTGCCAGAGATGTAAAATGAAAAACAAGGCTCAATTTGAGTCACAATGCATACTAATGCACCCTTGCCTCCGTCTGACGCCTTTCATTGATGCAGGAGGCTCGTTGGACTGGAATGTTCACAAAATGCTCTCGTTTTAGAAATCTACAAAATGTTATAGGAATGAATGGAGATGTCTGGGCGGTGATGGGGGGGGTTGCACAGGGTGCCATTGAAGCGAGAACCGCCACTGTAGAGTACCTTTTTTTGGGGGGGGAGCACGGCCATAGACGGACATATGTGTCAATATGGTACAGTATAAACAAAACTAAACTTATTTTTAATTTTGTAATTTCCTTTTGTTGCCCTGTGATTGGCTGGCGACCAGTCCAGGGTGTACCCCGCCTCTCGCCCGAAGATAGCTGGGATAGGCTCCAGCAACCTCGCGACCCTTGTGATAAGCGGTAGAAAATGAATGAATGAATTTCTTTTTGTATTTATTTATTTTTTTCCTTTTGTTCCATGTGTTTTTCAATAAGTCAATTGATTTGTAGCTTATTGGACAAGTTCACCTCTTCTTTTTTGTTGTTTTTTGTGTTTTTCTTTGGAAGGGGGCACAGCCATAGATGGACATTTGTGGCAATATGGTACAGTATAAACAAAAAACTAAACTTGTAATTTAAATTTTTTGGGGGTTATTTGTATTTTTTTGTGTTTTTTTTCTTGTTCTCATGTGTTTATTTCAATTATAAGTCAATTGATTTGTAGCTTATTGGACAAGTTCACCTCTTTTTTTTTTTGTTGTTTTTTGTGTTTTTTTTGGGGGGGCAGCCGTGGCAATATGGTACAGTATAAACAAAACTAAACTTGTAATTTTAATTTTTTTGTATTTTTTTTTCTTTTTTTCTTTCTTGTTCTCATGTGTTTATTTCAATTACCAGTCAATTGATTTGTAGCTTATTGGACAAGTTCACCTCTTTTTTTTTTGTTGTTTTTTGTGTTTTTTTTTGGGGGGGGCAGCCGTGGCAATATGGTACAGTATAAACAAAAAACTAAACTTGTAATTTTAATTTTTTTTTCTTTTTTTTCTTTTTTTCTTTCTTGTTCTCATGTGTTTATTTCAATTATAAGTCAATTGATTTGTAGCTTATTGGACAAGTTCACCTCTTTTTTTTTTGTGTGTGTTTTTTTGGGGGGGGGCAGCCGTGGCAATATGGTACAGTATAAACAAAAAACTAAACTTGTAATTTTAATTTTTTTGGGGTTTTTTTTTGTATTTTTTTCTTCATGTGTTTATTTCAATTATAAGTCAATTGATTTGTAGCTTATTGGACAAGTTCACCTTTTTTTTTTTTTTTTAAAGTTTTTTTTGGGGGGGGCACAGACAGACATTTGTGTAATATGGTACAGTATAAACAAAAAACTAAACTTGTAATTGATTTGTAATTTTTTTTGTTGTATTTTTGTTTAGTATTTTTGTATTTAGTATTTTTTTTTTCCTTATTCCCATGTGTTTATTTCAATAAGTCAATTTATTTGTAGCTTATTGGACAAGTTCACCTCTTTTTTTTTGGGGGGGGGGGGGGTTGCACGGCCATAGACATCTGTGGCAATATAGTACAGTCTAAACAAAAAACTCAACTTTTTAAAATTATGCAACAAGGAAAAAACTTCCCAAAAATCTAAAAACACACTGGATGGAAATTCCTTTGGGCTTTTTTTTTTTTTTTTTTTTTTTTCTTCAATACACATACATAAGTGTTAAAAATACCTTCCTAGTGCATGCTGGGACCACCCTTGAACCCCCTCCTAAGGGACCTGTGAAGATGTAAGACTAATAAGAGAATTCGAACGTGCTTGTATAACATGTTGATCAGTGTGCAGCTGTTCCATTCACGTTCATTAGCTTCCTTATTCCTGCATACTTGTTGTTGTTAGCGTCTGATTGACGCTTTTATTTCCAGAAAGCAGGAATAATTTCATCACTGGGAACTCCACTTCCTTCCTTTTGGAGGTGTGATTAGAACACTGCAACTGGAGTAAGAATTTTTTTTTTTTTTTTTTAAAACATAAACTGATGATGAAGCATCAATAAAAAATACTTTGTGTTGCTTAATTACTTAGTTGCTATTTAAAAACCCGGACATGACTTCCTGATTACCCCACAGAGTCGCCCACGACACCATCTGTTATACAACCTATTAACTCTAATAGCATAACATTAGCCATATGATAATAATAATAATAATAATAAGAAGAAGAATAGAGGCATAAACACTCCCGCTGTACACGGTGGTACACAACTGCAAAGGGGACGCGGCATGTCAATCAAGTACTGCACATTCCCTCCCACGCTGTCCTCAGGTATAATCGCACCAAATCAGTGAAAACACCTGAGTGGGTGGGCTGCATGGGCTCACTGCTTGAATAATGCAGTCGTTGAAAAGCACTTACGTTACACACATGTTGGTCGAAAAAAAACTGTCAAATTATTTGTATTATTTGACTCTATTCAAAACTGCTGTGGCAAAACATCAAAATTGAAGCATAAAAATGGCAAAATAAACTTAAATCCAAATATAAGGCATTCAGAAGAAGCATTCAAAGATGTTGTGTATGTAGTATTCCACACTGGCAGTAATGTTACATTGATGAGAATGTACTATCCTGAACAGGAAGTAAAAAATGTCATTTGAGTCTATTTTGTGTCTTATACTGTATGTAAATGTAACTGTAGGGGTGTTAGTTCATGTAGAGAGCGCTCTAATATGTTAAATGTATTCTGAAGGTCGTAAACTGGTTTTCTCTGCTATATGAAAATATTCAGGGTTGCATGGCGGATGAGTGGTTAGCGCGCAGACCTCACAGCTCGGAGACCCGAGTTCAATTCCACCCTCGGCCATCTCTGTGTAGAGTTTGCATGTTATCCCCGTGCATGCGTGGGTTTTCTCCGGGTACTCCGGTTTCCTCCCACATTCCGAAAAACATGCTAGGTTTTGAAAATTGAGTACGGGAAGTAAGGGAACTAAAATATACTACTTTATATCCAGTAATTCCTTGATTATGTGGCTAATTGGTTGTAGATTTGTGAATATTTGCTATGCTATATGTGTTTTAACAGTATTAGAGCCCTCTAGACATGAACTAACACCCCTATAGTCACCTTTTATACCATATTACCCAATATAGTAGATTTGTTAATTGTTTCTATGATTATGACCTATTTACCTTTTTTATGACCTTTCTATATGTGTGTTAACAGTATTAGAGCCCTCTAGACATGAACTAACACCCCTATAGTCACCTTTTATACCATATTACCCAATATAGTAGATTTGTGAATTGTTGCTATGTTTATGACGTATTTACCTTTTTATGACCTTTCTCTATGTGTTTACAGTATTAGAGCCCTCTAGACATGAACTAACACCCCTATAGTCACCTTTTATACCATATTACCCAATATAGTAGATTTGTGAATTGTTGCTATGTTTATGACGTATTTACCTTTTTATGACCTTTCTCTATGTGTTAACAGTATTAGAGCCCTCTAGACATGAACTAACACCCCTATAGTCACCTTTTATACCATATTACCCAATATAGTAGATTTGTGAATTGTTGCTATGTTTATGACCTTTCTATATGTGTTTTAACAGTATTAGAGCCCTCTAGACATGAACTAACACCCCTATAGTCACCTTTTATACATATTACCCAATGTAGTAGATTTGTGAATTGTTGCTATGTTTATGACCTTTCTATATGTGTTTTAACAGTATTGGAGCCCTCTAGACATGAACTAACACCCCTATAGTCACCTTTTATACATATTACCCAATATAGTAGATTTGTGAATTGTTGCTATGTTTATGACCTTTCTATATGTGTTAACAGTATTAGAGCCCTCTAGACATGAACTAACACCCCTATAGTCACCTTTTATACCATATTACCCAATATAGTAGACTAAATAACATGTCCGATTATTTATACCGGTTAATTATCGGTATAAAAATGTATTGGTTGATGCCGGTATCAATTTTTCATTCCTTGGCTTACATTGTGTTTTTTCAGAATTATCGGTACCGATATATTGGTTGATATTGGCACCCGATTTATTCCTGAAAAAACGATATTTAAAAAATGCTATATACTTCTTAGTACCAATAATTACATCCCTAGTATGAATACAACTTTTTTGAATGAGGTAATTATTTTATTTATTTTTTTGTGACTGGTAAGGTAATTCATTTAAGGTCATTAATTTGTGAAAAAAACAGGATATAGTGAGGGAGTGATAAGTGAACCACAGTATTGCGAGGGCCGACTGTAAAAAGCATAGTATTCCTGCAGTGGCAATAGCAATGGCTACTTTCATCATGTCGTGGGTTTTTGTCGGGTCCGGTCTAGTAATGAGACGCTGCTTTAAACGTGGCGACAGGAAGTGAAGTGGCCTTTTTGTGGCTGCGTTTAAGGGCACCCCCTCATCTTTTGAATGTTAAGCAAATTCATAAAAGGGCGAGCAGAGGAAATAATCAAAGGCTAAAAGCTTTTTTATCTGAGGAATGGGAAGCCCTTATTCCCCCCCCCCCCCCCAACACAGCTTCCCCTTGTTTGGGATCACAAATGTGAAGAACAAAAGTCACATGATCACTTTGATTCCGGCTTTCATTTCCAAAACGAGCCAATCATCTCTCTGCTGCCCTGACATGCACCCTTCTCAGCACTTCTTCAGGTTCTGACTCTTGTCTTTTTTTTTTTTTTTCGTCGTTTCTTCTACCCGCCGGTCAGAAACAAAAGCCGCCGCTCCTCGTATTTAACGAGCAGGACTTGGCTGTTTGTGCTCGTCACAATCCTCCATCAGCATAAATCTTACCCTAACGAGAGTGAAGGGTTTCAGGCCCGCCGACGTGGAGGAGCTCGTACATCAACGCCCCCCTCGGTGGGAGCGTGATGGATTCCTTCATAATGCGGCAGCTTCTTGCAGTAAGCACATCACTCATGTCGTTATGAAGCACACGTGCATGAATCATATTTCATGTACCCTCAACGTACGTACGTACGTACGTACATACACACACACACGGGCTACAATATGGAGGCTCCTGAACAAGCATGGAAATGCATTAAGACATGCACAACTGCTGTGTTGCCTGTGCTGTTATTTTCCGGACAAATACACCACACAATGGTGTTTTTACCAAGTGGGATTGACTTGCAATTTCTCACACAGCTACACTGCAACTTTAGGCTTAATTGCTGCAAAATTTGGTATAAAAATTTAGGCATAATTTTGCACATAATTGCTTAAAACAACACCCAATAAAGTAGTGCTTGTCTCACTTAACATTACAGTAACATAACTGACACCTAGTGGCCAGTGCATAATACTACAGTCACAATTTGAATGCGTCTTCCTAAAGATGGACGAGTGGTTAGCGCGCAGACCTCACAGCTAGGAGACCCGAGTTCAATTCCACTCTCGGCCATCTCTGTGTGGAGTTTGCATGTTATCCCCGTGCATGCGTGGATTTTCTCCGGGTACTCCGGTTTCCTCCCACATTCTGAAAAACATGCCAGGGAATTGAGTAAGGGAACTAAAATATACTACTGTATATACAGTAATTCCTTTGTTTTAACTCTCTCCCTCTGTTTTAACAGTATTAGAGCCCTCTAGACATGAACTAATACCCCTATAATCACCTTTTATACCATATTTTCACCCAATAAAGTAGTGCTTGTCTCTCACTGAACATTACAGTAACATAACTGACACCTAGTGGCCAGTGCATAATACTACAGTCACTATTTGAATGCGTCTTCCTAAAGGTGGACGAGTGGTTAGCGCGCAGACCTCGCAGCTAGGAGACCTGAGTTCAATTCCATTCCAATGTGAAGTTTGCATGTTATCCCCGTGAATGCGTGGGTTTTCTCCGGGTACTCCGGTTTCCTCCCACATTCCGAAAAATTTGCTAGGTTTTGAAAATTGAATACGGGAAGTAAGGGAACTAAAATATACTACTGTGTATATACAGTAATTCCTTGATTATTTGGCTAATCGGTTGTGAATTTTGCTATGTTTATGACCTATGTATCTGTTTATGACCTTTCTATGTGTGTTTTAACAGTATTAGAGCCCTCTAGACTCGTACTTACAGGTTGCTCTTCTGACTCTTTGACAGGACCAAGTAACATCGTACTTCAGTAACAGTTTGGCGGATAATCCAGCTTCGTATTGGCCCATGTTGACAAAAGAGTCCAGCGTAAAGTGCCGTTGACAGGTGAGCATATTTTTATCTTTCTGGACAGAAATTAGGGACTCCAACCACTTCTGCTGATGCTTTCTTTATTAGGAAAGCTTAACACTCGAACACACCCTGGTGGGCTGTGGTGGTACTGCAGGTGGGCCATGAGAGGTCATAAAAAATATGATTCATTTTTGCAAATATTATTTTTTTAAATTATTTATATTGTAAAATATTTATTGCATGATTAAAAACAAATATTTACAGGCCCAAGTAATTACCTATTGAGTGTATTATTATTATTGTATAATAAATATTATTTTATGAATTATTATAGTTATTATTTAATTATTATTAAAATATTTATTCTATACAATAACAATAATAATTTAATATTAAATTTAATAATTTAATTAAATTACATTAATAATTATTATTAATAATAATAATGTAATGATATTAAATGAAATAATATTGTAAAATATTAAATTTGATAATAAATATAATTTTATGAATTATTAGTTATTATTTAATTATTATTAAAATATTTATTCTATACAATAACAATAATTAATATTAAATGTAATAATGTAATTAAATTACATTAATAATTATTATTAATAATAATAATGTAATGATATTAAATGAAATAATATTGTAAAATATTAAATGTGATATTATTAATAATATTATTAATATTCATATCTAGACAACAATAAATATAATAATTATAATAATCAATAAAAATAATTAATATTAATATTACACTCAATAGGTTATTACTTAGGCCTAAAACATTTGTTTTTAATCATGCAATAAATATTTTATGGCATAATTTAATAATATTATTAAACTTAATATTATTAAATTTAATAATATTACTGAACTTAATATTATTAAATATTATTAAATTATTGTGTTCTGAGAATGCAGCATTTCATCTATGTACTGTTTATAAGACAAAGGTGGGCTGCGGCCATTTTTTAGATTTTTAAGTGGGCCCTGAGTTGGTAAAGTTTTGGAACCCCTGCTCGATATCACATGATAATATACTAATATACTACAAAATACGTTGCTGTGGTACGATAAGATACATGGAATCCGCGTCTGAGTGGTTTAGATCTTTGACTCTGACGTCTTCTGTTTGATTGAAAAAGCAGCAGCTGAGTGAAGAACATCACAGTCTGCGCCGTAAGCTTCCTCTTTTTGCTCCGTCCGCGCCACTTTTGGCGGCGTGACCGAAGAATAACTCTTGTCAATTGTTGTGCACCGTAAGGAGCGCACTTCTCCTTGATGGATGGATCTCAGCCCGCTGTGTCACCTCGACATGACACTTTGTCTCCCAACAGTTTTGGCGTTTTTTTTGTTTTTTTTTGGAGGAGAAAAATCATCAAGTATTACATGCGGTGGAGGAAAGGATGACCTTTTTGTCTCATTATTCTCGTATGCGGCGAGCACTGCTGGGTTATTTGTTTGTTCAGCATCAAAATACGCTACAACTCCCCTGTGGCCTCTGTGCTGCAGCCTTTCCACAGGATCCTGGACCTCAGCATATTATAGGACTGGAAGTAGGAAGTCCGCTTGGACTTTACTGTACTGTACTGTAGCTGGAAACACAAGCATGAGTGCTGTCGGCACATAGGGGAGCTGTGGTTCACATGGATTCCAACATATACTGTGACATTGAGAAGCTTCATTGAGAAGTTTTCCAACATAAGGAGCCCAAATCAACCCTCAAGGAGATTAGAGCCCTGTATACGTGATATAGCACCCCTATAGTCACCTTTACTCACCTTTTTATTTATTTTTTTTACACCACACGAATGCGCAGGCTATGGGATCTCTGCAGGGTCATAACAGACTGCCGCCACTCATAGCTTATAGCAGGCTACCAAGCTAACAATTTAGCTTCCAATTGTTCCAAATTTGTTCTCGACTTAAGAAAGGGTTTCCAAAGGAGAGGTGAAGAAAGACAAAGTAAAAAACAAAAAAAGCCAAAAACTTACCACTTCCACACGATATGCGAGGAGAACCTTTATTTGTTTTTTATGCACTTTTAGGTGTTAAAGCAGTGCGAGATAGTAACACTGTGGATATGTTACAAAAATAATAGCTGTACATTAAAAAAAAAAGCCAAAAACTTACCACTTCCACACGGTATGGGAGGAGAACCTATTTGTTTTTTTTATGCACTTTTAGGTGTTAAAGCAGTGCTAGATGGCAACACTGTGGACATCTTCACAAAAATAATAGCTGTGCATTAAAAAAAAGCTAAAAACTTACCACTTCCACACGGTATGGGAGGAGAACCTTTTTTTTGTTTTTTTATGCACTTTTAGGTGTTAAAGCAGTGTGAGATGGCAACACTGTGGACATCTTCACAAAAATAATAGCTGTGCATTTCATTGGTTATGTCTGCCGGGGTGCTGCAATGATGTCAGCCTCCCTCTGGTGAACAAGCAGCATTGCCAATGTTTAAGAAAAAAAGTAGTAGCTTATACACCATAAATTAAGGTAAAATGTAAAATTATTTCAGAACTTTATTTATCAGCGCCAAACCATGACGACGGCGTACCGTTGCAGCCCTAATTGCAACCTGCTGATAAAGTGGAAAAAAGCCAAAAACTTACCACTTCCACATGGTATGGGAGGAGAACCTTTATTTGTTTTTTGATGCACTTTTAAGTGTTAAAGCAGTGCTAGATGGCAACACTATGGACATCTTCACAAAAATAATAATAATTGACCCGTTTTCAGTATATAGTACACCTATACTGCTATGGAAGCTGTACACTGACTACTCTAAAGTATATTATCCCATGAGAAGATATATCAATTCTTTCAAGTAACAAGGATCGTTCTCACTGAGACAGGTGTCACGACCGCATCTTATCCCCCCCAGCGTATGTCATATGATGAAGTAGATGACGCCATTTTTAGAATTTAGCAGAAATCAAAGCGACAACCAGCAAATAAATCACAACCAGCGTGGCCTTTTTAGAGCAACATTGACAAAAAAGGGAGGAACTTTTCTTGACTCTACTAATGAGCAACAACAGATACTTCAATAATTCATGTGCCTCCAGGAATGAATACAACTTCTTTTAAGAGGATTTTCTTACACAAGAGTAAAATATGCTTATATTGTGTGTGAAGTTTTGTGCAGTTTTATCAGCATAGTTGTGCTCACATCCAAAAAGTCAGGTTTGATTTTACAGTTATTCCTCTTTTATTATAGTTAATGGACTACATTGATAAGTGAATTTCAATATTAATATACTGAATATTTTTGTAGTGAGAGCAGGGGTAGGCAAACTGTGGCTCAAGGGCGCACCAAGCGTCTTACCGGGCCATTTCCAAACTTCCTTTTTTAAACATGGAAACTGTAGCCGACGTTTGAGTCGCCAAAATAGAAAAAAAGCCACCACAACACGTCAAAAAGTAACCTACTTACATACAAATATCTACGTGTAATACCCATACTTCCTGCCGCAAGGTATGCTGGTTATCTCATGGTACTATTCATCACACCATTTTGCCACGTTTGTTGCATTTTTGCTAGATTACAAATTATGTCAAGGTGTTAGTCAGAGTAGTAAACAAGGTATATGTTTTTTTTCCATATGGTTTTATGGTTCTTACTTCATATTGCTGGATTGTCCAGCATGCCTTGTGGGCATTTGGAACTAACAGTTTTAATTTACATGTTATATTTAGCACTTCGTTGTTGAGTTATGTGATGTGTTAACTTGCCGTGGATGTGGTGTTTCAGTTTTGTGGCACCGTGAGCAAGTATGTTGTTCTGTTTGATGCCATAAATGTTTTTTTTTTTAACATTAGAGCCCTGTATGCATGATATAACACCCCTATAGTCACCTTTACTATTCATATTATTTGTGTACGCCACATTGCGCCGGGCTAATGCGGTGCAGGGACAAAACAGACGACTGCCACTCATAGCATATACGTAGCAGGCTATCAAGCTAACCATTTAGCTTCCAATTGATTTGTTCTAAACTTAAAATATTTCAAACAGAGCGGGGAAGAAAGACAGAGGAAAAAAGCCAAGAACTTACCACTTCCACACGAAATGGGAGGACCTTTATTTGTTTTGATGCACTGTTAAGGTAATTTAAACTAAGGTAATATCTCATCAATGTAACTTTAATGATGCCTTGTGACTACAACATTACATATTAGTAGTATTTATTATTTATGTAGCAAGGGACGACTGTACCTCCTCAATTCAAAGTAGCTCAAAGGCTTGATAATAACGATACCGATACTTTTTTTTTGTGCACCCTTAACTTTATTTCACAGTACTTTGTCTGAAAGCAGATTACATAGTATTAGGAAATGAAAGGAAGTTTAAAAAAAAAACAACTTTTGTGCTCTTGTTTGTTTTTGATGCACTTGAACAACTGTTGATGTTCCTAAAGGCTTTGTCACTCACCAATTTTTTTTTTTTATAATACACAAGTGCTACAATATGCAGTATATATTTAAAAAAAAACATGTCGATAAGTAGCTATAAATGAACTAGAAACTCCCACGAAAATTTTGAGAATTTAAAAAATGAAAAAAAATGTGTTGGAAAGAAAACAAATGAAATTTACACTTGTACACAACAATCTCAAAAATCTTAAGGCGATTGAAACACTGTATCGAGTCCAGCTAACGCGTAGCGAGGGTGTTTACGGGACGCAAACCACGTCAGGCTCACGGATGCTTCATTTCACATGAATGAATAAAGCACAAACACAAACGCACACACACAAACACAACAAACACTGCTAATCCAAACACTTGTACACTGATGTCCTACTTTAACAAGTAATCCCTTTCATGATGGATTCCAACTCGGGGTATAACGCTGCATGGATTTGAAATCTGTGTTTTTTTTAGGCGTATCGAGTTCCCACGCGGTACATATCAAGCGAGGGAAAGGAAATCGAACTGTCTTGTCATGTCGTCATGCATCTATGCTGTAAAGGAATACAGTGCAGCCCAGCCTTTTTGGCAAAGCGGGATTCATGCTAGCAACCTCTTCCGTTTGGGAACACTCAACCTTCCTGGTAAAATAATACGTACATTGTGGGTGTCCAAACCTTTTCCACCGACTGCCACATACTGAAAAATGCAATGAAACAATGCAAGGGGTACTTTGATATTTATTAATAATTAATCTAGTTATATATATATATATATTTATATTCTAAAAGCCCCTTCATGTCAGCTTTGTGTACTTCGGTCTTTACTTTTTTCCCCTGTTTTGCTTTTCCTTAATTTTCCAAATCGTCACATAAAACTTGTCAGCACGCAGCAACTTAACACTCAAAAGGTATAATAAATATACAAGTACCAATACCAGTTTAACTTTTTCCTATAGTGCACTTTGACATAGCAAAGTCTCTCATTGGTAATGGCTGCAGTGGAACACTAAAGTCAGCACGCAGCAACTTAACCGTCAAAAGGTAGCTAAGAAATATACAAGTACCAATACCAGTTTAACTTTTTCCCATCATGCACTTTGTCAGAGCAAAGCATTTCATTGGTTATGGCTGCAGTGGAACACTAAAGTCAGCACGCAGCAACTTAACACTCAAAAGGTAGCTAAGAAATATACAAGTACCAATACCAGTTTATTTAACTTTTTCCTATAATACACTTTGTCATAGCAAAGCATTTCATTGGTTATGGCTGCAGTGGAACACTAAAGTCAGCACGCAGCAGCTTAACACTGAAAAGGTAGCTAGGAAATATACAAGTACCAATACCAGTTTAACTTTTTCATATAATGCATTTTGTTATAGCAAAGCATTTCATTGGTTATGGCTGCAGTGGAACACTAAAGTCAGCACGCAGCAACTTAACAGTCAAAAAGTAGCTAAGAAATATACAAGTACCAATACCAGTTTAACTTTTTCCCATAACGCACTTTGTCATGCACTGCAATGATGTCAGCCTCCCTCTGGTGAATAAGCAGGATTTCCAATGTTTACGAAAAAAGTAGTGGCTTATACACCATAAATTAAGGTAAAATTTAAAATTATTTCACAACTTTATTTATCAACGCATCATTGCATTTTGTTCCATGATTAACCGAACCATGACGACGGCGTACCGTTGCAGCCCTAAATGCAACATGCAAAAAACACTCACCTACTGTCTATGTGGTAGCATCATGGTCTGGGGCTGCATGAGTGCTTCCCGGCACTGAGGTGTTGTGGTTTTCTAGATATGTTGAATTGTTGTAAACATGTAATGCAACCATCTGGTTAAGAGTGACCCCCCCACCCCCACACCCCCGCTGTTGGAGTAGACTTAAACAGACAATAATGCACATCTTTGTGTAGCCATGTGAAGCTTAACTAAAGCATTGTGTCGCTGAGCTGACATTCATTTGTGTATTGCTCATTCATAAATATACAATGAAGCCCCCACTCTTTTGAGCCCGCGTGGAATACGCTCTGTAAACATCCTTTTGACACGTTATAAGCCTCACAATATACTGCCAAAAAAAAATTCATAATATACAAATTCACAGCCAGTAAGTCAGAGGAATCACATTCTCAAGTGTTAACTCTAGCATGTTGATGTCCGTCCGTCCGTTCGGTAATTAAACGCCGCAATGTACAAAAGGACGTAACAGCCTCACAGTTTTATTCAAAAAGATGAAACCTTTCAGCAAGCAACACAAGGCCCATCGGAGTATTAAACTACTCCCCCCCCACCTTGACGTCAGACATGATGCAGTATAATACACTGGAAGCAAAGAGAAAAAAAAAACAGTTTATCCTATAAATACTCCTGTAAAATATACATAAAAGCTGCCATCGACACATTTTTATATGTTACATTCATCCATCGGGCTCGCTAGCAGGGAAGTGCCGTCATTGTCCTTCTATTTTCTCTATGAGATATTATTCCCATAGCCCAATTCCCATATAATCATTTCACTATCCAAGGAGAGGATACAAATACTTTTGGGAAAAAAATGCTCATACCATTCCCAGACCGTGCAGGAATATTGTAAACAGTTTTTCTACTTTGGTCATAAAATTAGAATTTTTTTTGTGAGTCTGATGAATGAAACCTTCATACATGTGATTTAATAATAATAAATAAAAAAAACATCTTGAGTATAAAAGTCCAGAAAACAATAAAAACTGACTTCAAGTGGGGCAAAAAAATAATTTTTCGTATAATGCACTTTGTCATAGCAAAGCATTTCATTGGTTATGGCTGCCGGGGCACTGCGATGATATCAGCCTCCCTCTGGTGAACAAACAGCATTGCCAATGTTTAAGAAAAAAAAAGTAGTGGCTTATACACCGTATTTACTCTGGACAGCCAAGTAAATAAACACAACCGTATCTGTACATTGTATCGAAACTAAACATATGCAGGGATTTTTATTTTAAAAGCAAAAAAATTTAAATAAAAAATAAAAAAATTAAAAATTAAATAGTCCTGATTTTAAAAAAAAAAAAAAAAAAAGAGGTTTCAGTAAACAAGTTTCATAGAATAGTTTTCATATTACACAACAGCAAATCCACTTCCACAGGACTTGGCCATGCGATATCCAAAAAACCTATAATTCATTGTAACATATATATTATTATTATTATTGTATGTTTTCTCTTTAATAGATTCTTTACATAATATGACAAATTTTAAAGACCCCCCCCACCTCACAGACAAAAGACAACATGTGTGATTTCGAGTGTGGAAGAATCCATTCATGGATAGTCTGATGAGGTTCTTGTGTTTATATATCTTCATATCTTCAAAGTCCATGATTAAAAATACCTAAGGAGGTTATGATTTATTCTGGGCGGAGACGCCTTTCCAGTAGTCTAAAATATCATGCAGGTCCTCGTCCTTTGCAAACTGTACCTTCTTGCGTAGCGCGTGTCCCGCCGCCATGTATTCGTCGTCTTTGTGCCGTTTACGATGCAACTTGAAGCGCTCCCAGATGCTGTGCGAAGGTTTGCAGTAGTATTCGGGACTGGATGAGTAGCTTAGGTTGTGGTACTGCGATGGCAGCTGGGAGTACGCCAAGTCTCTAGATCGAGAATGCGAGAGAGGCTCCAGCATGGGCGACTTGATGCCGTCGGGTCCTTCCAGTTCTTCGATCTGAGCGTCGGGATAAGAGTGGCGGTGGTCGCTGTACTGACGGATTTTCTCCGCTTCCGCTCTCAGGATAGCGGCGGCGGGCGTTACCGTGAGGATGGTGTCCCCCGTCGGGGAGGTTTTCTCGATGTACCTGGATTCCGTGCGGTAAGGCCTGGGGCTTCGCATTCCTGAGGCAGTGCTGGGCCTTTTCGGCGATGCGTCCGAGGAACGATGTCTCTGCAGGGAATGGTGGTAGCTGTCCTGATACGGAGGGGACAGAAGTCCCGATTTGTTTTGCGGCTGCTCCGATATGAGCACCAACTGGGGCTCCGCGTTGGACACCGCTCCGGATCGAACCCCCGGATAAGAAGTGGAATCCGACTTCAAAGCGTCGATACAGTTGTTGATGATCTGGTTGACTTTATCCACCTCCTTTGCGATTGTGGAAATCTCTGCCACGGAACCTTGGCTGTTCCCGGCCATTCCCATGTCGCATTCCCTGCGTTCATGGTGGTCCAGGCTTCGAACTTCCATGTAACTTCCCTTCATCATTTTAGGAGTTTCGCTTATTTCTTGAAATTTGTACTGCTCCATCTCACTCGGGGGTAAGTACGGCATACGTGCCGCCATGCTCTCCCCGGATAGAAGCTGCTTCTGGGACATACGGGAAATCGTCCCCCCTTCCAGTTCTTGTCCATACTTCAGCTCCATGATGTTCTTCTTCAGGCTTCCTGCTTTTTTGTGCTTTTCGTCTTGTTGCCGCTTCCGTCGCAAGCAGTAGTAAACCACCCCGAGAAAAATAACCATACTGAAGAGACAGCCCAATATAGTCATGATGTAATGAGTGGCAGTTGCGTTGTTCGAGTCCCTGGACTTGCCCTTCCAGGGTCCGGTGGTGATTGTCAGACAAGTGTGGTTGTGTCTCAGGGAGTTCCGGATGGAAGCAACGCAGTACGTGTAGTTTGTGTGAGGTTTCAGGTTCTTAAGATCGATGTCCTGCTTTATTTCATTCAAGGGTTGGATATCCATGAAAAAACTGTTGTTGTACAAAACCAGGATGTACATCTTTTTAAACGGATACGGAATCTGGACCGTGATGGTGGCGCCCGTGTTGGACACTTGCTTCAGTTTCATAAGAGGGTTAGCTTCCACTTCGTTGTTTGTTGTACTGATGTTGTTTGGAACGATGTCGTCCGGTTCTGTCCCGGATGGACAGTCCTCCAAACCGCAAAGTGTAAAGTCCGGCGGAGGTGTTGTGGGTTCGAGGGGAAGTGGGAAAAACGGTGTGACGTAATCGTCGGTGCACACAGTGGTGAGCATGTGAAGAGCATTCCGATATGTTGGGTTGTTCGGGTTCTGGCTGAGTAGACTATAACCAGATACACCGCTCGGGGAATCGCAGACCATTCGCTCGTTGGTTCTGTTGGGGAACACGGAAAGCCACTTCACGAATCCCAGTAACTCACAGGAACAGTTGAAGGGATTCGTGTAAAGCTCACATGTACTCAGCTTAGTCAAGCTTGTGAACGTGGAACCGTCCAGTTGCTGAATGCGGTTCATGGACAAGTCGATGTTCTCGATGTTGGGGCATTCCCAAAAGGCATTGGGTGTCACAGTCTCTATCAGGTTAGCCTGGAGGTAGAGGTACTGCAGCTTTCCGAGACCTCTAAGGATCCCCTCTGTTAGATTCCGTAACTTGTTGAAGCCCATTTGAAGAACTTGTAAGTTAAACTGAGCGGAAAAGGCGCCATCTTCAATGTAGGAGATTTCATTCTTAGTCAGGTTCAGGTAGGTCAAGTTGGCGAAGCGACTTAGGGCTGAATAGTGGATGCTTTTGATCTTGTTCTCGTTCAGGCGAAGGTCCACAATGGTGTTGTTGATGTGCTGTGGGATGGCCTCATAAGGCGGTTGGTTTTGGCTACAGATGGCGAGCCACACAAAGCCCTTTTCGCCTTCGATTAGCCAACAGTCTGCACTGACTTGGCCCACGTGGCTGAAATACACAATGGCCGCAGACCAAAGCAGGGTCCTTGTCGCCACGCCCCACCTGAACGCCATCGGCGTTTCCCTGCGAGTCATCGCTGAAGAAATAAGGAAGCGACGTTGTTGTGGTTTCAATTCCAAAGCAAAGAGACTAAGTTGAGCCGTCGCCTCGTCATGGATGGATTTGTTTACATTTGCGGATGCTGAACTTGTGGCATGGTCTCCATGGTCGCTTGGTTTGTGCTTTTTATCGTGGAAGCGTACATCATTTTTACTTCAATTGTCGTCTTCGCATCACTCGCTTCCGTGTGGATGCATAACCTGCAACACAGAAACACGACAATTAAATATCATGTAAAGTGTCGTGGTACGTTTATTCATAATTACATTTTGAGTGAGGGTGATTTAGTGGATAGGATAGGGATAGTCCCAAAGAGGATCTTGGGAATCCTCACAGCTATTGTTCACGACTACAAACTGAAACTTTCAATTCTGCATTTCCGGGTTGGAAGTGAAGGAGTTCAAGTGTCTTGATGCGTGAAGTCGACGGGCGTACCGAGACTGCGCTTACAGTAACACGATCGCTGTACCGGACCATTGTCGTGAAGAGAGAGCCGAGCCGGAATGCAAAGTTCTTGATTTACCAGTTGATTTATGTTCTCACTCTCATGAGTTTTGGGAACAAAATCGTGGATGGAATTGGCTGAAATAGGTTTCCGTTGTCGGGTGGCTGGACTCACTCGAAGAGAGAGCTCGGTCATCCCGGAGGAGCTGAGGTGCCAACTGAGGTGGCTCAGGCTCCCCGGTGAGGTGTTCCGGGGCATGCCCAGCCGGGAAGCTCGGAGGGTTATTTCTCACAGCTGCCCTGGGAATGTCTCGGTGTCCTGGGAAGTCTGGGCTTCCTTAAGTAGTCTGCGTCCACCCATGAAGAAGTTCTACGTTTTATTTATTTGTTCCTTTATTCATTCATTTTCTACCACTTATCTTCATGCTGGAGCCTATCCCAGCTGTCTTCTACATCCTGGACTGGTGGCCAGCCAATCACAGGGCACATATAGACAAACAACCATTCACACTCACATTCATACCTATGGACAATTTGGAGTCGCCAATTAACCTAGCATGTTTTTGGAATGTGGGAGGAAACCGGAGTACCCGGATAAAAAACCCACGCATGCACGAGGAGAACATGCAAACTCCACACAGAGATGGTGGGATTGAACTCGGGTCTACTAGCTACTAAGCCTGTGTGCTAACCACTTGAGGGCCGTGCAGCCCTGAATATTTTAATATAGCAGAGAAAACCAGTTTACCTTAACATATTAGAGTCCTCACTACATGAACTAACACCCCTACAGTCACATTTACATACAGTATTAGACACAAAATAGACTCACATGTTATCACTGGGAGAGTTCCTTGTTGTTCTTTTTTACTTCCTGTTCAGGAGAGTACTTTCTTGTCAATGTAACATTACTGACACCTAGTGGTCAGTGTGGAATACTACATACACAATATCTTTGAATGCTTCTTTTGAATGCCTTATTTGTATTTAAGTTAATTTTGTCACTTTATGCTTGAATTTAGTTTCAAATAATACAAATAATTTGATTTTTTTGTTTTTTTTCGACCAACATGTGTGTAACGTAAGTGCTTTTCAACGACTGTGTTATTCAAATCAAACAACCATTCACACTCACATTCATACCTATGGACAATTTGGAGTCGCCAAACCTAGCAAGGAGGAAACCGGAGTACCCGGGGAAAACCCACGGATACACGCGGAGAACACAGAGATGGGATTGAACACGGGTCTCCTAGCTGTGAGGCCCGCGCACTAAGCACTAGACCACCGTGCAGCCCTATTTGTTCCTTTACTGTACCCAAAATGAACCAACCCTTGACCTGAAATGTGATTATGGTACACTGTTACACCCCTTTAGCGCGCAGACCTCACAGCTAGGAGACCAAGGTTCAATTCCACCCTCGGCCATCTCTGTGTGTGGAGTTTGCATGTTCTCCCCGTGCATGTGTGGGTTTTCTCCGGGTACTCCGGTTTCCTCCCACATTCCAAAAACATGCTAGGTTAATTAGCGACTCCAAATTGTCCATAGGTATGAATGTGAGTGTGAATGGTTGTTTGTCTATATGTGCCCTGTGATTGGCTGGCCACCAGTCCAGGATGTAGAAGACAGCTGGGATAGGCTCCAGCCCCCCCCCCCGCGAGGAAAAAGCGGTAGAAAATGAATGAATGTTACCCGTACCATATATGCTTTACGGGTTCCCACCCCGCTGTGTTGCGTGGCAAACTATTAAAACAAACAATCGGCCAATTACTTCTTGACAGTTTAGGGAAAGCCAAGGTCCCAGTTGTCCGGCCATTAACCTGCAGACTGTCAGATGCAGTGAGGCCAGCGTTTAGACACTGCATTAAATCAATTATACAGCACTGTGTGCAAATGGTGCTTTGGATCGATGAGCTCGGGTTTCCATCTGACAACCTCCATGCATAAAGTCCTTATTTGTGTGTGCAGGCTTATCCCCAAGAAAGGACGTGGACTTGTGTACAATTTGCTGGCTCGTGCTATATAGATCCTTTTTTTTTTTTTTTTTTTTTTGTGAGGGAGAGACAAGTCTTTTGCAAACATCACCTCAAAATAGCTCTGTAATGGATTGGTTCTGTCTAAATTAAATGTATCATACGGCATTGGCTTTTATATTTGTAGACGACATGACTTTAAATGAAGTTTGCCAATTCAGCGATAAAGTTCAACAGATTATTATCAGCCCAGTAAAGTCTTTTTATGAAATTGTAAGAGTCAAATATAGTTTACATCATAACCGATCAAGGAACTTTGGATCATTTTTGTGAGTCATTTTCGGACAAATTAAACTGAAAATGAATCAATAAATGACATTACTATATAGCTGTCCACCATTAATTCTTTTAAAAATAGACGTACTTTTCAATGCTTTGGCTCACTGATTCTTCACTGATCAATTTGTTATTGATTACTTCTTACTCATTAGTTAGGCTCATTTGCCTCGTTAGAGCGTTCTTTCAAGACCGAATTTGGATTGTTTTGCTTCCAAACAGCAAATTTTGGGACTGGGTATCAAACGTCAACAGTTCCTAACCACAAATTTCCTAAAAAAAAAAAAAAAAAAACTAATTAAAGCTAAAATAATTAAAGAAAAAAGATTAAAAAGCAAAAATAATTACATTTAAAATAACCATATGTAATAACTATTTTTTTATAATCAATAATAAAAAAATTAAAGCTAAATAATTAAATCTAAAAGAATTAAAGAAAAATAATTAAAAAGCAAAAATAATTACAATTAAAATAACCATATTTAATAACTAATATTTTATCAATAATAAAATTAAAATTAAAGCAAAATAATTGAAATTAAAATAATAACCATATTTAATAACTCATATTTTTAAAATAATTTTTCATGTGGTTTTCTATATGTATATGGCAATATTTAACCTTGTTTTGTCCAATTATGTTAAACTATTGCAGTTTTTAAATAAAAATTATATATAGATATTTACCTAGTTGACAATGTTTTAGTATAGCTACTACTTTAGACAGCAGATTCATTGAGACTGACTAAACAGCGCCTCTGGTGGTTGCACCCTAGTAGTGCACTCCATTTTGTTATTGCTCACAGTGAACCAAATTCGTAATTATAAATTGATTATCATGTCCAGTTATTCAATGATGATTGATACAAGGTTAGTCCGGTGGGCATTAAACAACGTGTTAACGACTATGGGCTTTGCGATAACACTTAAATTGTGTAATATTGATTTGAGTGTGGACCACAAAAAGAAAAAAAAATCATTCTCTCATTTGTGTTTTGATGAGCACATGTTTCGCATCAGCTGACCACTCATTAGAGCTGCCACTTCTTCACTGAAGAGTTCACGGGAGTGGCGGGGGGTCACATTCCCTGTTAGAGGTGCTGAATGCTATTGGAGGTGGTGGCAAATTGAGATGATAATTGATTTTTCCCTGTATTGGATGGGGAAATATTTATTTTTATTTAAGTAATGGAAATTGAACAGCTATAAAAAGGATGACTGCTGCAGCGTACGATAGTGAATTGATTGAATTTCCCTTTTGGGGATTAGAATGAGATAAAAAATGTAATTGCAGCAATGAATGCATCTACATGCGATCTCCAGGACATGGCGGCGCCACTTTTATATGAATGTATTTCATCAAGCTGATGCTTTTTTCCCCTCTAATACAACTGTGGCATTTATGCTTTAAATGACTTTGATTGAATTGCTGTGACATTCGCTTTACAAGAAGCAAGTACAGTCAAGTATTAAATATTGTTGCGCAAAGATGATACACTGGCTCATTGATGTGATGATCTGAAGCTTAGCCGCAATAGGCCTCCGGGGTGCGATTATACGTTGAAATCTATTTTTTGCTTTGCCTTTTTATAAAGCGCTATTCATCGCTCCCTGTTTCTGTCTTTTCATCTATATCTTAGAATTGTGGTGAGTAGATACGTATGTGTTTGTATTTAATTCTGTTGACGCTTCATGGAAAAAAATGAACAAAATATAAAATAAAATGCTGCCTCGGTGGGGAGATTTTTATAAAAAGTTATCTGTCATATTTTATTTTTTTGTACAAAAAAATTATATATTCAAAATTTTTTTAAAAAATATATTCAAATATTTAATGGTTGAATAGGGTCTTTTTTTAGTCAAAACATATGTATATTTAAGATAATTTCATATATGTTTAGCCTACAGTAAGCACAAAAATGGCTACATGAACTAAAATATAAATATAAGGCAATCAAAAGACTCATTCATATATGTTCATGATGTGTAGTATTCACCACTGGTCACTAGGTGTCAGTAATATGACTGCAATGTTGAGTGAGACTTATTTACTCGGATTATATCTACTATATGTGTTTGCATTTAATTCTGGTGACGCTTCATGGAAAAAATTTGACAAAATATAAAATAAAATGCTGCCTTGGTGGGGAGATTTTTATAAAAAGTTATTTCTGTCATATCTTATTTTTTTGGTTAAAAAAATAATAATTATATATTTAAAAAAATATATTCAAATATTTCATGGTTGAATAGGGTCTATTTTTAGTCAAAACTTATGTATATTTAAGATAATTTTATATATGTTTTGTGTAGATTAAACAAATCCAAGCACAAAAATGGCTACATAAACTAAAATAAAAATAAATAAATAAATATGTATATAAAAAATAAACATGTTCATGATGTGTAGTATTCACCACTGGTCACTAGGTGTCAGTAATATGATTGCAATGTTGAGACTTGAGTCTTCAATAGTCTATTTACTCGAATTATATCCATTATAATGTGCAGTGTACAAGTGTAAAAGTGACTATAGGGGTGTTAGTTCATGTCGAGAGGGCTCTAATAATGTTAAATGTATTTCGAAGGCCATAAACAGGTTTTTAATGCTGCAAATGCTGCTGAAAATCAATTAATAGCATTAAACAAGGAATTAATGGAACAAAAAGTCTGTTTCAGGGTCAAAGTGTCACCTTTTAGGTAACATTTTCCAAATCGTAACACACGGTAAGTATCAAAATACACCATGTAAGTCGTTTTTTAAACACTAGCCGGTACGCAACTAGCGAGTGGTTGACTGTTGAATATCGTTATAGTTAAATTTTTTTATGCAACTTTCAAAGCATAGTTTTTAACTTGTTTGTGATTTATTTGTGTCAAATTTTAATAGCTGCGATGTGGTAAAGTTAGATTAACCTTCACCATGTTTTCCCTCCGAGAACCGCTGTCTTTTAAAAGAGATATATTTAAAAGCTGTATGGAAAAAGTTGCTCTGCTTTCCTGGAATTCAGTAATCTTCCCGCTCCTCCTCGAGGCTGCTGCTTTATTGTCACAATAACATCACCTGGAGCGCTGGAAAAAAAAAAAAGACATAAAAACGCTGCTTCATCGTAAGATGAAGTGCACTTAAATGCTGTTTAAATGTTCCACATTGAAATAGCTGCGGTCAGCCACACGGGTACAGACGGAAAAAGATGGAGGACGAGAATGCCAAAGGCTGCCATTTAAAAGCACCTTCAGGATGACAAAGGAGCAGCAGTGGTGGAGAACTGACGAGAAAAAGAACACACTCCAAATCCCCCAAGGGCGGAGAGAATGGGTCCGAATCAAATGTTCCATGAAATGAGTATGAAAAATACATCTCTGTAGAATATCTGGCCAGGCAAAACATCTCAGACGGCGGAGCACTGTCTTGTTATTAATGCCGCGTCTGTGACCTTTCTCACCAATAGTCAACGTACGGCGGCGGCGAAAACGCGGCCCGACCTCCTTGCCACTGGCGCTGTGAGATCTTTTAGTGTCTAAATGGTTTAAGTTGGACCTGAGATGTCTGCTTTCGAATGCATTGGCTGTGTTTTTGTTGTCTCACAGTGACTCACCCTGCTACCGACTCACTGCTTCTCACCGCTTTAAGCCAGACATCAATTATGCTCATTTGCCTCATTAGAGCTCTCTTTCAACACAAAATCTTCATTACTTTGGATCCAAACAACAAATGACAACACCGGGTATCATTCATCAACAGTTCCTAACAACAAATTCCCTCGTAAATATGATATACGCACTTTTATCAATGTTTTTATACCTTTAGCATACATAAACACACCCCGCTAACTGTAATGTTTACGCAATCTCTGTTTTAATAATTACAAAATTGAAACTTTCAACCCGAAACAAATGTTGTATGGAGTTTTATTTTGAGCATTTTAATCATGAAAATTATATAAATTTGTATTTTATTTCAATGCCTTCAGAGCATCTGGTGTGAATGCCTTTGCTCTAATTAGATCAAAGGCATTCGATCTATTAATAGATCTACTATTTAACTGGTTCTGTCCTCGTTGCTGCTGTGCAATGTAAATTTTCCTACTGACGGACAAATAAAGGTATATCCAATCTAAATTAGATGCCTTTACTCTAATTAGATCAAAGGCATTAAATCTATTAATAGATCTACTATTTAACTGGTTCCGTATTCTTTGCTGCTGGGCAATGTAAATTTCCCCACTGAGGGACGAATAAAGGTATATCTAATCTAATCTATATGAGATGCCTTTGCTCTAATTAGATCAAAGGCATTACTATTAAAAGAATACTATTTAACTGGTTCTTTCCTCTTTGCTGATGGACAATGTGAATTTCCCCACTGAGGGACGAATAAAGGTAAATCTAATCTATATGAGATGCCTTTGCTCTAATTAGATCAAAGGCATTACTATTAAAAGAATACTATTTAACTGGTTCTTTCCTCTTTGCTGATGGACAATGTGAATTTCCCCACTGAGGGACGAATAAAGGTATATCTAATCTAATCTAAATGAGATGCCTTTGCTCTAATTAGATCAAAGGCATTACTATTAAAAGAATACTATTTAACTGGTTCTTTCCTCTTTGCTGATGGGCAATGTGAATTTCCCCACTGAGGGACGAATAAAGGTATATCTAATCTAATCTAAATGAGATGCCTTTGCTCTAATTAGATCAAAGGCATTACTATTAAAAGAATACTATTTAACTGGTTCTTTCCTCTTTGCTGATGGGCAATGTGAATTTCCCCACTGAGGGACGAATAAAGGTATATCTAATCTAATCTATATGAGATGCCTTTGCTCTAATTCGATCAAAGGCAATGGATCTATTGATAGATCTATTTAACAGGTTCTGTACTTTGTTGCTGTGCAATGTAAATTTCCCTACTGAGGGACGAATAAAGGTATATCTAATCTAATCTAATCTAAAAGAGATGCCTTTGCTCTAATTAGATCAAATGCATTAGATCTATTAATAGATCTATTTAACTGGTTCTGTCCTCTTTGCTGCTGTGCAATGTAAATTTCCCCACAGAGGGACGAATAAAGGTATATCTAATCTAAATTAGATGCCTTTGCTCTAATTAGATCAAAGGCATTAGATCTATTAATATATCTATTTAACTGGTTCTGTCCTCTTTGCTGAGGGATAAAAGTATATATAATCTACATGAGATGCCTTTGCTCTAATTAGATCAAAGGCATACTCTAATTAGATCAAAGGCATACAAACAACTATTTCCACATTTCTCACAGATTCCAACTGTTCCGACATCAACATGGACAATTGTTTTACTTTTTAAAAAATATTGTATTTGGATAATGTAATAATGTTGTAATTACTTTTCTTTGTTGATCCTCAGGAATAAGTCATTCTTCATAGTCAAGCATACTGTGTTCCTCCTATCTAAGTCCCCCAAAATGGTTCCTTGCTACACAAATATCAATCTGTATCTTAAATTTCTTTCAGATTTCTACCCAGTCTGCACAGTATCATCTTCTGGTTGTCCATAAAGGGACACAAGAATGGACTGCCCCCGCTCCAAGGAAATGCAACACAGGTAGGAAAAGTTTAAGAAGTTTTCTTTGAGATAAAAACAGTGAAAACTGATGTGGGCGCCTTAGTGTCACGCACACGGTGCCATGCTTACGTGTAGCCAGCAGTGTTGGTGGTGCCTTATGAGGTCTTATTTGCCACCAAAGACCCACTTTCCATAATGGCTGCAATCTGCACGGTCCAGTGCAGCCGGCCAGAACACCCGAGGCATCGCACGTTGAGTGTATTCCCCTATCAGAACCAGGCAGCCATTCCACAGGCTCTATGCTCCACCATTCAGGCTTTATGCTCTGGCTAATGAAGGCTTTTCTTTTCTTTTTTTTCCACTTCTGTGGATAACCTATTGAAACCCCGCCTTTGAAGGACCATCCAAACACAGACTTGTACTTTTCTCTCGGAGCTGGTCAGGGCTCGCTTGGCTCGTTGGTTCTTTTATACGAAGGGTGGGTTGAAGGGGCGATACAAGACATCAGTGATGCAGTAGTAAGAGGGGAAAAGCACCTTTGGACATGCACTGCAGAACTGTGTTGTAAAAACAAGATGCACTACTTGGCTGCAACCAGCAGAGGCGCTGTTGGTTCTATTTACTGTAGTCGTCAGCCATTGGAGGCTATTCATGAAAACAGAACCGGGAATTTTCTCGGAGAGATTATTCCATCCTACAAAAATGGATTGAAAAAGTGTCTGTTCACTCTCATCCGACCATGGTGCGTCACATGATGCTGTTGTGTGGTTGAATAGTCTATTTTTAGTAACAACATATTTACATTTAATCAAATATTACATAGCTTTGCCTAAATTAAGCATTTTCAGGCATAAAAATGGCTAAATGAAGTCAAATGCAAACGGCTACTGTATTAGGTAATAGCAGTGTTAAGGTGACTATAGGGGTGTTAGTTCATGTCTGGAGGTCTCTAATCATGCTAAAACCTATGCTCTAACTATAAAAATATTCCATTTATGAATCAGGAATCCTACTTATGTCTTAAACGGCTACTGTATTAGGTCATAGCAGTGTAAAGGTGACTATAGGGGTGTTAGTTCAAGTCTAGAGGTCTCTAATCATGCTGAAAGCTATGCTCTAACTATAAAAATACTCCATTTATAAATCAGAAATCCTGCTTGTGTCTTAAACGGCCACTGTATTAGGTAATAGCAATGTAAAGGTGACTATAGGGGTGTTAGTTCATGTCTAGAGGTCTCTAATCATGCTAAAAGCTATGCTCTAACTATAAAAATACTCCATTTATAAATCAGGAATCCTACTTGTGTCTTAAACGGCCATTGTATTAGGTAATAGCAATGTAAAGGTGGCTATAGGGGTGTTAGTTCATGTCTAGAGGTCTCTAGTCATGCTAAAACCTTTGCTCTAACTATAAAATACTGAATTTATAAATCAGGAATCCTACTTATGTCTTAAACGGCTACTGTGTTCGGTAATAGCAGCGTAAATGTGACTATAGGGATGTTAGTTCATGTCTAGAGGTCTCTAATCGTGCTAAAAGTTATGCTCTAACTCTAAAAATATTCCATTTATGAATCAGGAATCCCACTTATGTCTTAAACGGCTACTGTGTTAGGTAATAGCAGCGTAAATGTGACTATAGGGATGTTAGTTCATGTCTAGAGGTCTCTAAACATGCTAAAAGTTATGCTGTAACTCTAAAAATATTCCATTTATAAATCAGGAATCCCACTTATGTCTTAAACGGCTATTGTATTAGGTAATAGCAGCGTAAATGTGACTATAGGGATGTTAGTTCATGTCTAGAGGTCTCTAAACATGCTAAAAGTTATGCTGTAACTCTAAAAATATTCCATTTATAAATCAGGAATCCCACTTATGTCTTAAACGGCTATTGTATTAAGTAATAGCAGTGGAAAGGTGACTATAGGGGTGTTAGTTCATGTGTAGAGGTCTCTAATCATGCTAAAAGGTATGCTCTAATTATAAAAATACTCCATTTATAAATCAGAAATCCTACTTATGTCTTAAACGGCTAGTGTAAAGGTGACTATAGGGGTGTTAGTTCGTGTGTAGAGATCTCTAATCATGCTAAAAGCTATGCTCTAACTATAAAAATGCTCCATTTATCAATCAGGAATCCTACTTATGTCTTAAACGGTTTTTGTATTAGGTAATAGCAATGTAAAGGTGACTATAGGGGTGTTAGTTCATGTCTAGACGTCTCTAATCATGCTAAAAGCTATGCTCTAACTATAAAAATACTCCATTTATAAATCAGGAATTGTAATAGCAGTGTAAAGGTAACTATAGGGGTGTTAGTTTATGTCTAGAGGTCTCCAATCATGCTAAAAGCTATGCTCTAACTATAAAAATACTCCATTCATAAATCAGGAATCCTACTTGGTGGATAAACGACGCATTGCTGTTCATACATGGTGGCCTATTGGATTTTGCAAGAATACTCTTTTGTCATTATGTAAGCTGTAGTCAGCAGCCATATTGAAAAGTGACTGAGGTCAAATATGGATTGTTTTATGGTCCAGGGGCGGAGAAGGTGCTGTAAAAGTGTCTGCTTGATAGTTCTAAGCTTTTATAGCCAATCTACGAGTGTTTCCTTGTGCTCCGTCTCCATGCAAGAGCTTTCCAAAATGAAACAGATCTGACATCTGCAGCCTTAATGACAGGATATTGAACGCGCACAGCCACCCGGGCTGCAAGCGTCCAAACAAACAGCGTGCATACTGAATTCAAAATTGCATCTACACGGGCAGATATCAAAACAGAGCATCTTTCTTTTTTCTTTTTTTTTTTAATATAACCCGGCTTGTTCTCTACTGTGCTGCTTCTTATCATGTGCTTTGTAGCGGTGAAGGTGGCTCAGTCTCTGCGGACACTTCTCATCCATACCAATGGCCGTCCCTTTATTTGATGTCATTGAAAATGCGGCCAAGGCTCTTTCCAGCCAGAATAGAAGGATAGGAGAGAGGGAGAAAAAGCAAAGAACGGAGAAGCAGAAGTGGCGAATCAATTGAGTTGAAATGGAAGTACGGCTCTCGGGGAAGGAAAACATTGTCTTCATCGAGGTCCTCGATTGCTTTGTCAGAAGGGGGGAGGAGGAGGCGTGCTCTGGTTAAATCAGTGCATATTAAACTTGCACATTCATCACAGCGGGATGCGGCTTTACAAAAAAAAAAGTGATGTTTGCAGAGCGACTTTAAATAGCTTGCAGATATACTCGAGCAAATATGTGTCTTATTAACTTTAACCTTTTAGCTTAGCACCTCAATTGATTTTGTTCCGCACAGTTGCACTTAAATTGCCGCTTCCGACATTGGATTTATCACATGACCCCCACCCGTCGTAACCACGCCGACCTTCTAGTGAAGAGATACAGTGAAATCGGGACGGAAAACCATGTGTTGAGTCCAAACAGGTGGCCTTGAATGTACCACAAATGGCCCTAGAGTGAGGTTTGCAGGCTTACATTTACTCTAAACTTGCGTATGATGCTTAAATCAGTGTCATCTCTTTTGTCATCCATTTTGTGTTGGCCTGTGGCAAGTGCTAAAAGTATAATTACAGAAAATTACGAAAGAAATTGAAGCAAATTTTGAATAAAAAAAATTTCATTCACCATAAATTGGTAACAATTCCCATCCATACATTTTCTATGCCGCTTATCCACACTAGGGTATGCTGGAGCCTATCCCAACTGACTTCAGTAATAATAATAATTTAGTAATTAATTAAATATAATCGTCAAAAACATTGAAATTTCATACGGGCTGCACGGTGGACGAGTGGAAAGCGCGCAAACCTAGGAGACTAGGGTTCAATCCCACCCTCGGCCATCTCTGCGTGTTTGCATGTTCTCCCGGTGCATGCGTGGATTTCCTCCCACATTCCAAAAACATGCTAGGTTAATTAGCGACTCCAAATTGTCCATAGGGTATGAATGTGAGTGTGAATGGTTGTTTGTCTATATGTGCCCTGTGATTGGCTGGCCACCAGTCCAGGGTGTACCCCGCCTCTCGCCTGAAGACAGCTGGGATAGGCTCCAGCACCCCACGCAACCCTCATGAGGATCGAAAAGCGGTAGAAAATGAATCAATGAATAAATGTACCATAGTTGAGTGAAACTAACATACAGTTGTCCCTCGTTTATCACTGTTATTTGGTTCTAAACCAAACCACGGTAAGTGAATTTCAGTGAAATAGGATTCATTATGAACTCATTCGCTAACAAATTCGTATTTATCTGGTTTTTTCAAACCGAAAGCCTGATTGCAAAGCCACACAAAGAGGTGATGATGCAGGTACACAATCAAAGAGAACATGTTTGGTGCAGTTTTAAGCAAGGCTTATTTACAATTCATTCATTCATTTTCTACCGCTTATCCTCACAAGGGTTGCGGGGGTGCTGGAGCCTATCCCAGCTGTCTTCAGGCGAGAGCTCGGGTACATCCTAGACTGGTCCAATGAGTTCATAATGAATCCTATTCCATGGAAATTCCCTTACCGTGGTTGGGTCTAGAACCAAAATAATAATGATAAACGAGGGACAACTGTATAACAGTACTTCTGCTTCCTTCATTCATTTTGTACCACTTTTCGACCCTCACAAGGGTCGCGGGGGTGCTGGAACCTATCCCAGCTGTCTTTGGATTGATTGGACTGGTCTCCAACCAATCACAGGGCACATATAGACAAACAACCATTCACACTCACATTCATACCTATAGACAATTTGGAGTCGCTAATTAACCTAGCATGTTTTTGGAATGTAGAAGGAGGCTTATTTATAATAGGTGAAAAATAATATTACATGGGAATGACATAACGAGAGATAAGTGGGGCTATGTTAAAATCTTGACTCCTTTATGGTGGCAACAGTTTGACCCTAGAACTGACTTTTCTTATTTCCATTAGGAGGGGAGTGGGGGGAGGGTTCGCTGTATTCATTACACAAATAAAGCAATTTTTTGCAATCAAGCAGCAGCAGCAGCAGAAATAAATCTTTCATCTCTGTTGTTTTCTTGTTAATCTAATAACCTACGTTAACATTTGCCAACAACATCTCACTGCCACTAATTGGCACGGGTTGCTGCTCATTAGCAGTAAGTGTTGGTGGAGGAGCAGCGCTGGTGTAATTGAACGCTGATGGTGCATTAAACGCTGAATTTCAAGTGACGGATTTTTTTTTTTTTTTTTTTTTTTTTTTTGGAAAAAGGAGTAATTAGAGCCTTGGGTGCAAAGGTTGGGCAGGGGAAAATGTGTAACTGCAAAAGTTCCACTCCTTGCACTCGCTACTTGGTATTCCACTTCGGTGTCATACTTTGTGAAACTTTAAATGACTTGGCGCTCGCCATCTTCTTCCTACATCCTCAATGCCTGACTCTATTGTTCTTTAGTGGACCCAGAGTCCTTCAGTGGCGATTCAAGCTGAGACAAGGGTAAAAAAAAAAAAAAAAAAAAAAAAAAAAATCTCATCATGAAGTAAAACTCTGCTTGAGTGACATCTTATAACGACAACACGCTACCGGAGATGGCAGCCATGTATGTACGAAAAAAAAACCACACACACAAAAAAAAAGTGAGCTGTTGCGAGCATTTATCAAACAGACAGCAGAGTTTAATTTAATCCTGCACTTTAGAGACTAAGATATGAGTCGCAATAACACCCGGAGGTTCAAACGCAATTTTCCAGGCCATCAACTGACCATCAACTCCACGCGTTAGCTCTTAGCCTCGAAGCCAAAAGCATGCGGTTGTGATGATTTTTTTGGCTGCTGACGAAGGCTAAATTAAAAGCAGAGCTTTGTTAAATTCACAGCCTGCTACGACTCTGTTTATTCTAGGCTGCTCGCTTCTTCCGTAATCCCTCATTCATCGCAGTTGATTGCTTCCAACTCCGACTTTCTTAAAAAGTAGGATTCCTTATTGATGAATCTAATATCTCCAAAGCTAGAGCATAGAAAACTTCTAAATACGGGCTTTAACATGATTAGAGCCTTCTTGACCTGTAATAACACCCCTATAGTCACCTTTACATTCGTATTACCCAATATAATAAACATAATGAGAGAAAATAAGACTTGTGTGTGAGGTTTCGCTGTATTATTAAGAAAAAAATTATTAAAAATGCCCACACTACTACTACCACTACTGTTACTACAATAGTGGCGGTTGCTGGTTCTACGACTACTGCTACTACACTACCATTAATGATGATAATACTGAAAAATCCCACCTAAATAGTCTTCAAAATGTCCACAAATCACGCTGCTACCGCTACTGCTGCTACCGCTACTGCTGCTACCGCTACTGCTGCTACCGCTACTGCTGCTACCGCTACTGCTGCTACCGCTACTGCTGCTACCGCTACTGCTGCTATTACTCATAATCATCATCAAAATGAAGAAAAATACATAAAAAATATCCCGCATGAGAAAAATTAAAATAAATGAAATAAAAAATAATCAAAAAAAATTTAAATGGACAAAATAAATATAGAAAATAATGTATTGAAATCTAAATAAAAAATATGTTTAAAAAATTAAATTAGTTTTTAGTCTTGAATTAGTTTGTGCTGGCTTCCATAACAATGCTAAAAATAAAAAAATAAAAATAAAATAGAAAAAATAAATATAGAAAATAAAAATGTATTGAAATCTAAATAAAAATATGTTAAAAAAATTTAATAAAAAAAAACAACCTAATAAAACACACATACTGACTAATTTTGCAACTCTTCTATCGTCCTCTTGTATTTAATTAGTTTGTGTTGGCTTCCATAGCAATGCTAAAATAATTGAAAAACATTAAAATAGAAAAAATAAATATAGAAAATAAAAATGTATTGAAATCTAAATAAAAATATGTTAAAAAAATTTATTAAAAAAACAACCTAATAAAACACACATAATGACTAATTTAGCAACTCTTTTATCTTCCTCTTGTCTTGAATTAGTTTGTGCTGAATTCCATAGCAATGCTAAAAATAATTAAAAACAATTAAAATAGAAAATAAAAATGTATTGAAATCTAAATTAAAAATATGTTTAAAAAATTTTTAAAAATTAATAAAACACACATCCTGACTAATTTTGCAACTCTTCTATTTTCCTCTTGTATTTAATTAGTTTGTGTTGGCTTCCATAGCAATGCTAAAAATAATTAAAAACAATTAAAATAGAAAATAAAAATGTATTGAACTCTAAATAAAAATGTTAAAAAAATTAAATAAAAAAACCTAATAAAGCACACATACTGACTAATTTTGCAACTCATCTATCTTCCTGTGCTGGCTTCCATAGCAATGCTAAAAATAATTAAAAACAATTAAAATAGAAAATAAAAATGTATTGAAATCTAAATAAAAATGTTAAAAAAATTAAATAAAAAAAACCTAATAAAACACACATACTGACTAATTTTGCAACTCATCTATCTTCCTGTGCTGGCTTCCATAGCAATGCTAAAAATAATTAAAAACAATTAAAATAGAAAATAAAAATGTATTGAAATCTAAATAAAAATGTTAAAAAAATTAAATAAAAAACCTAATAAAACACACATACTGACTAATTTTGCAACTCATCTATCTTCCTGTGCTGGCTTCCATAGCAATGCTAAAAATGCTAGAGACATTTATGCTACTGTTATGTTTGTGCCTTTTCCAGGAAATAACTTTGTTTAGAATTCTGATCCGAACAGTTCCACATTGCGACATCACAACCTGTTGCCTTAATTGCTTCCTGCGGATTTTGTCAGACGTAGAAGGTGGCAGCAAATAAAAGGACGTAGGTGGAATAAATGAAGACCTAACATGTAACATTCCTCCCATACAGTCTGAATGACAGGAAACGCGAGCGGGCAAATGGAAAAAAAATACGAGCACCTTGTGGCTGAGAAATAAAAGTGTCTCGGTTTTGACAGGACAGTTATTGTTTCTTACAGGCCACGCTCCCTCAGGGTCCAAAAGACATAATAGAGAGCTGGTACTTGACTGTAAGAAAGAAAAAAAAAAAAAGAAAAGGAGTAAAAATTCTCTTGGTGCGTCACAGCAACCGACTTAAGATCTCATCAGGAGCTGACTGATTCACCGCTGAGGGGACTTTTATCCCTGTTAGGGTGCACGGTGCAACATAAATCCTGGAAATACTAATGGACTTTCGATGAGATCCTCTGACACATAGGGCTTCAGATGGCATTGAATCACAATTTGCATTTTTATTGCCGCTTTCCATTAAAAAAGAAAAAAAACCCTCACATGGCAAAGCACGCAAAGGAGGAGTTATTTGCTTTGCAGATTTGAACAAAGACTGAGGAAATGTTACTTGAAGAGGAGGAGTACGCGGGGGAAAAAGCACGTCTAATATATGCCTGGCATCTGGCAGATTGCATTTAAATATGCTGTTTTTTTTATGTAACGATGAAAAGGATGCTACTTGATGACAGGTTTAATCAAGAAGCGCATAAGATGCAAATCTTCCATCAAGTGATAACAGCCTCTTTTAACAGATGCCTCTCATTGGCGGAGCCTGTTGCTGTAAAAGGTCTCCATTATTGGAATAAATAGGACTTAATGAACAGGCGGTTTGTACGCTATTATAGTTACAGGTAACAGGGGAAACACTTGGACGCATCTGGATCCGCAGGCGCCATTAAAATCAGCAGAGTTCTTACTTGTTGGATGGCAACAATAGAGTTTTCACACAAGCTGCAACATTGTATTTACGCAGAAATATGACCCTAAATATACACAGTCAGATTTATGAGTCGATTTATGTTGAAAAAAAAGTTGGCAAAATATCAGGTGTCGTCTTATATTCAGGTCTATACGGTAAAAACCTAGCATGAAATAGAATGGAGCTCTACAAGGAGAAGCACAACCTGGTCTTTGCTGTGCCATGATTGGCCAGTATGATTTTGTGGGCGTGGCATAGCAATTACGATCCGGAGTTTGTGGTATTCTTTCACACAGGTGCCTCGGTTACAGGTGGGGATTTTTTTACAGGCAGTATTGCTAGAGCAAGGGGTGTCCAAAATATAAAATATTGTAAAAAAATGATAAAATTATATAAAATATTACAAAATATTAAGAGAAAAAAGTAATAACGTCAGAATAACGCCATATCTTGAGGAAAAATAACATAATTTTAGTAAAAATATGATGAAAAAATCTATACATTTAAATTTTGATATTATAAATAACAAATAATGTTGTCTAAAGTATAAAATATTATCAAATATTAAGAGGAAAAAAGTCATAATCTGAAAAGAGGAAAAAGTCAAAATTTTACAAGAATAACGTCATATTTTGAGGAACAAATCACATAATTTTAGTAAAAATATGATAAAGTATTAAGGAAAAAAAATACATTTGAATTGCGATATTATGGATAACAAATAATGTTGTCCAAAGTATAAAATATTAAGAGAAAAAAGTCACATTCCGAAAGTAGGGAAAAAGTCAAAATTTTACAAGAATAACATCATATTTTGAGGAACAAATCACATAATTTTAGTAAAAATATGATGAAGTATTAAGGAAAAAATAAATACATTTAAATTGCAATATTATGAATAACAAATAATGTTGTCCAAAGTATAAATTAAGAGAAAAAAGTCACATTCCGAAAGTAGGGAAAAAGTCAAAATTTTACAAGAATAACATCATATTTTGAGGAACTAATCACATAATTTTAGTAAAAATATGATGAAGTATTAAGGAAAAAATAAATACATTTAAATTGCGATATTATGAATAACAAATAATGTTGTCCAAAGTATAAAATATTAAGAGAAAAAAGTCACATTCCGAAAGTAGGGAAAAAGTCAAAATTTTACAAGAATGATGTCATATTTTGAGGAAAAATCACATAATTTTAGTAAAAATATGATGAAGTATGAAGGAAAAAATAAATAAATTTAAATTGTGATATTATGAATAACAATGTTGTCCAAAGTATAAAATATTAAGAGAAAAAAGTCAAAATTTTACAAGAATAACGTCATATTTTGAGGAAAAATAACACAATTTTAGTAAAAAAAAAATCAAGAAATATTGAGAAAAAAATCAATACATTTAAATTGTGATATTATGAATAACAAATAATGTAATTTTAGGAAAATGAGGTTGCAGGGAAAAGTTCTAATATGGGAATAAAGTCAGAATGTGGAATTAATTATGAGGCGTAATTATGAGAAGAAAATTAACAAGAAGAAAATTGAAAGGGTTGGAAAATTGGCCAATAAAGCAGGCATACATCAGAAATGGAAAAAGAGCTACAAAGTCTAAATATGAATAGAAAAAGTCATATTCCACAGTGAAAGTTGCATTTTTATGATAATAACCTTGTAATATTACGAGGAAAAATAATGTCATTATAAAGTTCAATCTACTATATATTCACCTATATCACAAAGCTACTACCGTCTTAGCATACCTACATCTGTTGCTCTCACGCCGCAAAAAGGTCACACGCCACGTGCTAGAACAATGACACGCGTGATATTCAACGTTCAGCCCCGCCATGACAAAGTGCTGCAATATTGATAACTCGTGACCAATACAGTGTAAAAGGTTAAATTCCATTGATGAGCACATAGCTCAATCATTGACGAAGCACGTTGATGTTTCTCCTGCCACCGATTGAAGCCTCCTCAGGGATGTACGTACGTACGTACGTCTGCGTGCGACCAATCCATACCGCTCTTCCCTCTAATCCATTCAGGTACCTCTTTTTCCTCTGCTGCCGTTCCACACTAACATGACACAGGACACCGAACTGGAGCTTGAAGTTGGTCTCGGTGAGGACCAACAAATGATGGATTACTGCACTGTGATCTCATTGAAGTTCTAATGGAGGTCCTAATGGTCACGGCCTGAAAAGAGCCTGGCTGCATCCCAAACGAGCAGCACAGTAACATTTATTTCACTCGCCCAGTGACACTTGAACACGTATAAAATGCTTTACAGCGCACTAAAGTCTGCTTCTCTTTATGGGGCGCTCATGTCTTTTAATAATTCATTAGCATACACGTAAACACACATTTGCATTGTTTACGTTGTACTTCCAAAGCAGGGCTATCCAAGTGATGGCACATGGGCCAAATGCGGCCTTTGAGTGACATCACACCGGACCGTGAGTTGCAACTGATTCCTAAAAACAGCAGCACACGTCTGTCATTTAGAGCTTTTTTAAAGAGCATTTTGCACTTTGTTCTTAAAAACAGCAGCACACAGTACTAGTGGCTTGGATAGTATAGTATAGTATAACTTGTTGTTTTGTAGATTCCTAAAAACAGCAAGTATGACACACACAAGATTTTTGCCTAGTGTTTTTGCAGTTGGTCCTTAGAACAGTATGATGTTGCTGTCGTAAAGAGGGTCCTTGACTAGTGTTTTTGGACCCGGTTCTTAAAAACAGCAGAGCGCGATTGTGGCATAGAGGATCTTTTACTAGTGATTTTACACTTGGTCCTTAAAAACAGCAGAACATTATTATGACATAGAGGATCTTTGACTAGTGTTTTTGCACGTGGTCCTTAAAAACAGCAGAGCATTATTGTGACATAGAGGATCTTTGACTACTAGTGTTTTTACACTTGGTCCTTAAAAAGAGCAGAGCATTTTGTGACAGAGGATTTTTGATGAGTGTGTTTGTACTTGGTCCTTAAAAACAGCAGAGCGTGATTGTGGCATAGATGATCTTTGACTAGTGTTTTTGCACTTGGTCCTTAAAAACAGCAGATCATTATTGTGACATAGAGGATCTTTGACTTGTGTTTTTGCACTTGGTCCTTAAAAACAGCAGAGCATTTTGTGACATAGAGGATCTTTGACGAGTGTTTTTGCACTTGGTCCTTAAAAAAAACAGAGCATTTTGTGACATAGAGGATCTTTGACTGGTGTTTTTGCACTTGGTCCTTAAAAACAGCAGCACACAGTACTGCTGGCTTATAAAGAATTTTTGACTTGTGTTTTTGTAGATTGCTAAAAACAGCAGAACATGCTGGACTGTTGCTTCTTAAAAACAACATCAAGCTCCTGTCATATCAAGGACCTTTGACTAGTGTTTCCGAGGTACATCCTCAAAAACAGCATAAAACAGTGCATTTGTTATATAGAAGAGCTTTGACAAATTTTTGAGTGTTTTTGCCCTTGGGCCTTGAGTACTGCTGGCATACAAAGGCTCTTTGACAATTGTTTGATCAGATTCCTAAAAACAGCAAAGTGCACCTGCCATGTAGATGTTTTTGAGGACTGTTTTTGCAGTTGGCCTTTAAACAGTAGGGGGGTACTGGCATCCAAAGGGTTTTTGACTTGTGTTTTTGCAGTTAAAAACAGCACAGTACTGCTGACATTTAAAGGATCTTTGACTGGTATTTTTGTAGATTCCCAAAAACAGTGCAGTGCTCCATCGTTTAGAGGTTGTTTGAGGGGTGTTTTTTTTGTAGTTGGTCCCTAAAAACTTCTGGAATATACAGTAAAGGTTCTTTGACAATTGTTTGATCAGATTCCTAAAAACAGCAAAGTGCACCTGCCATTTAGATGTTTTTGAGGACTGTTTTTGCAGTTGGCCTTTAAACAGTAGGGGGCTACTGGCATCCAAAGGGTTTTTGACTTGTGTTTTTGCAGTTAAAAACAGCATAGTACTGCTGACATTTAAAGGATCTTTGACTGGTATTTTTGTAGATTCCCAAAAACAGTGCAGTGCTCCATCGTTTAGAGGTTGTTTGAGGGGTGTTTTTTTTTTGTAGTTGGTCCCTAAAAACTTCTGGAATATACAGTAAAGGTTCTTTGACAATTGTTTGATCAGATTCCTAAAAACAGCCGACATATAGAGATTTTTTTTTACTTGTGTTTTTACAGTTAGTCCTTAAAAACAGCACAGTGCTGCGAAACACAGCAGTAGTAATGTTTTCCTGTCGTTTTTTGAGTGTTTTTGCAGTTGATCCTTAAAAACAGCACATAGAGGATCTTTGAGTCTTTGCACCGTACATTGTTAAAAAAAAAAAAAGAAGAGCACTCTTGCCGCATGGAAGCTCTTTGTCTCAAGTTAACGTCACGCTGGTGTATGCTATCTTTCCGCGAGTGTCTGCGTGATGATGATGAATTATCACTGCTTTCATTATAATGCAGAGTGAAACACATCTTTATTATTCCAACACAGCTTTGTTAATCACACTCCTGCTTCAGGCTGCTATTGTCTCTGTTTGTCAGCGCGGCAACAAATTAACCGCCAAATATTCGTGCCCGCGGCCTCACCAGTTCGTACGATGGCGATAGCGTCTTATCAAAAAATGATAAGATGCCATCTCCACGCGGGCTGGACCGGATCCACTCCGCCAGTGATTAGCGGTGTAACGCGTGAGTCATTTAGGAAGTCGGGGTGTTCCGGTTATGGGAGTGAGTCGATGATGATTCATGTGTTGAGGACGCGTACTGGCAGTAAAGTTGTGCTAGGGGTGAACGCAAGGACTCATTTTATGGATCTTTATCTTTTTAACAAGACAATTATCTGCTTCGGAATCTGCACAGGGCAGGAGGCTGGATGTCAGCATGCTTTATTCTCAGCAGGCAAATCTTTTGGCTTTTTATGGGGGAAAATCCAGCATAAAGGGTTTTCCGTCTCAAGTCTGCCTACGAATGACATCACTTCCTCTCACTTCTTAACATGCCATTAAAAATAAACTGACTTTTTACAGTTTAAAGCTGCAGCTCATATTATTATAGTAATTAATTTGTTTTGGCATTAGCTTGTAATAAATAAATAGCTTTTATTTATAGTGTTTTTTTTTGTTTTAAAAAAGTAGATATATATTTTTTAATATATAGTAAATAGAAAATAAATAAAAATACAGTAAAAATATTTAAGTAGACAATAAATAAATATATTATAATATATATAATATTACAAAAAAGTAATCAAAATTTAAAACATCCTAAATATATAATTTATATATTTTAAATTGTTAGTTTATTTTTAATTTAGATATATTTGTCACTTGTTGTTATTTACATTTATTTAAAAATTAAAATATGACGTAAAAATTTCTTATAATTCTTATATAATACTTAATATAACCAAATATTAATGACACCAAATATAACCTAATTTAATAATAACAATAACCAGTGAAAATAAAAGTTCATTTTTTGTACATACTATATATCTTTTTTAAATATATAGTAAATAGTAATAATAAATAAAAATACAGTAACAATATTTAAGTAGACAATAAATAAATATATTATATTATATATAGCATAAAAGTAATCAGAATTTAAAACATCCCAAAATATTATATATATATATATATATATATTTAATTGTTAGTTTATTTCCATTTTAGATATATTTGTCACTTATTTTTTATTAAATAAATAATTAAAATATGACATAAAAAATCTCTTATAAAATCTTCTATAATACTTAACATAACCAAATATTAATGACACCAAATATAGCCTAATTTAATAATAATAATAACCAGTGAAAATAAAAGTCCCTACTTTTAAGAAGTATTTTAAACATACAGTGTCATAAATAAATCACAGCAATACAAATAATAACTAAAAATAAATTGACATGCTTTTGATTGAACAGCTCCGATCATTTTTGTCTCTGCTTTGCTTTATTCCAGCATTAAACACAGCAAGGCTAGCTCATTCATTGTTTGTGTTTGACCTTCGGCACGAAAAAGCAGTTATTTTTTAAAACAAGGATTTGCATTCATCCTCTGCAGGCCTCCGGCAAGAAAACCTGCTAGTGGTTGTCGAAAAGACACTTTATAGTGTTCCTGCTGTCGTATAACTTTAATTAATTTGCCTTTTTTCCCCCACCCCGCATCTTAAAGTGTATTTACTGCACACACAAACGGAGGTTGCCATGGCGGCCGTGCATGTAAACTTCCCAAGATGACACGTCCTTTGGAGGGACTTGTCTTTGCTGCTGTACTCGTCATGTGTATTGACCACGGGATTAGCCATGGATTCTCTGTCATCCTCTTAGATGGGAGGGGGGGGGGGGGGGCAAAGCTGTTGTTGTTTTAGCACATGCAAAGCTGTGCACCATGCTCACATTTTACCTCTCTGGTAGTCTGTTGGTTGGAAGTCCTCGACGAAGCAGAGCATGCCTGATGTCCTTGTCCTTGCCGTTAGACTGATGTGGCCTCTGCAACGCAAATAGCGACACAAAAAAATGATCATTCATTCATCAATCTTAATTATTTATCTTTGCAAGACATTATGGATGACTCCAACTTAGTGGGAACACTTTGGGGAGACACCATCAGTGCTCACAAGCAATGCTAAGATGAGTTGGGTGTGGAAGAACGGCATCAAACACCTTATGGGACGAACTAGAACAGCAATAGCAAGCCCGTAAGTTCCTCTCTCCGGTCCTTCAGTGACCTCCAACCTCATTAATGGCCACAAATGTCCCACGGAAGCTATGGAAGCTATTATGAGCAGCAAAGTTGTGGGAATAAGTCTACTTTTTCCTCCGTTTTTGCTTCCCTGAGGAAACATTTTTGTAAAGAAATGGAGCCACCTCATTAACCTTATCTATAACAAGCAAAACACACGCTTTTGAATTCTTTCCAAAAGTTACTTCTACCGCTAATTAATCAAACATCATTCCCCCTCTTATCGTTTTTATGAGTCCCTGGTGAAGTGCCACCTTTCTATGCATTTTTATTAACAGAAATATTAACCCTCCTATAGAGGATCTTTGACTGCATGGCGTCTTCGCAGACACACATAATGGTATTTTTGCAGTCGGAGCTACTGTCATGTAGATTATCTTTGGCTAATGTTGATTCTTAACAGTTCCTCTGTCATATAGAGGATCTTTGAGTCACATATTTTTTGGCAGGAGATGCTTAAAAACAGTAGCACTACTGTCATATAGTGGATCTTTGACTAATATGTTTGCAGTGGGTCCTTAAAAACAGACTGCTCTTGTCGTATAGAGGATCTTGGACAAGTGTTGTTGCAATAGGTCCTCAAAAATAGCAGTAATCTCTTGGTATGCGTTTTTGCAGTGTGTCCTTAAAAACAGCAGGACATATACAAAGTTCTTGACTGGCGTGTTTTGCAGTAGATGCTTAAAAACAGCAGAGTGCCCCTGTCATGTACAATATTTTTGCTTAAAAACAGCAGAGTGACCGTCATATACAAAGTTCTTGACAGTCATGATTTGCAGTGTATCCTTAAAAACAGCAGGACATATAAAAAGTTCTTGACTGACTACACTGAGTTTTGCAGTAGATGCTTAAAAACAGCAGAGTTCTCCTGTCATATACAAATTATTTGCTTAAAAACAGCAGAGTGCCCCTGCCATATACAAGATTTTTGACTCACGTTTTGCAGGAGATGCTTAAAAACAGTAGCACTACTGTCATATAGTGGATCTTTGACTAATATGTTTGCAGTGGGTCCTTAAAAACAGACTGCTCTTGTCGTATAGAGGATCTTGGACAAGCGTTGTTGCAGTAGGTTCTCAAAAATAGCAGTAATCTCTTGGTATGTGTTTTTGCAGTGTGTCCTTAAAAACAGCAGGACATATACAAAGTTCTTGACTGGCATGTTTTGCAGTAGATGCTTAAAAACAGCAGAGTGCCCCTGTCATGTACAATATTTTTGCTTAAAAACAGCAGAGTGACCGTCATATACAAAGTTCTTGACAGTCATGATTTGCAGTGTATCCTTAAAAACAGCAGGACATATAAAAAGTTCTTGACTGACTACACTGAGTTTTGCAGTAGATGCTTAAAAACAGCAGAGTTCTCCTGTCATATACAAATTATTTGCTTAAAAACAGCAGAGTGCCCCTGCCATATACAAGATTTTTGACTCACGTTTTGCAGTAGATGCTTAAAAACAGCAGCGTGCCTTTGTCATGTTGAAGAGTTTTGACTGTCATGTTTTGCAGTAGATGCTTAAAAACAGCAGAGTGCCCTTGCCCTTGCCCTAACCCTAACGTTTGACTGGCATTTTTGCAGTGATTCCTTAAAAACAGACTTCTCCCGTAATATAGAGGATCTTGGGCAGTTGTTGCAATTGGTCCTCAAAAATAGCAGTAATCTCCTGGCATGCGGTTTTGCAGTGTATCCTTAAAAACAGCAGAGTGCTCCTGTCATATACAAGACTTGTGACTCATGTCTTGCAGTAGATGCTTAAAAACAGCAGAGTGCCCCTGTCAAATACAATATTTTTGATAGTCATGTTTTGCAGTGTATCCTTAAAAACAGCAGAGTGCCCTCGTCATATACAAGGTTTATGACTGTCATTCAGAGGATCTTCGGCTCTACTTTTTTTTGCAGAAGATTCTTAAAACAGTTGATTGCCTCTGTTACTAAGAAGATCTTGAACAAGTGTTGCGGTAGTTCTATAAAAACAGCAATATTTGTCATGTTTTTGCAGTAGATCCTTAAAAACAGCAGTTCCTCTGTCATATATATAGAGAGAGATCTCTGACTTGCATTTTTTGCAGTAGGTTCTAAAGTAGCGAGCATCATATAGATGATCTTTGACTGGAAATTTTGTAATAATAGATTTTTGACTGGCATGTTTTGCAGTAGGTTCTCAAAAACAGCAGTATCACACATGAAAGCGCTATTCTTCAGCAGGCTACTCTTCCATACATTTTCCCCGGACTACTTGAAGTGAATGTAAAATGTAATCATCTTCTACCCCCCCCCCCCCCCCCTCCGTGTGCTCAGTAGTGGGATGGATGCAGTGTGAGGGGTGCGAATGCATATTAATGGCGGCACAAAGACAAACAGCACAAGAGATTCCAGTCCAATCGGTATTCATATTACCGCTCGCCTTCTAATGAAACTATTCCGTGATCTCGCCCCTCGTGAGTCACAAAGGATGTAACATGTTGTACAAAATTCAATCTCAACACTCCGTAATTGGAATCTGCAAACGGGGCGAGATGATCAGCGCGTGTGAGGACAGTGGATAATGCCATTCAATTAGCTCGCCAAGGCCGCCGTTTGCATGCCAGCGAACGAGGTGAGAGTTTAAGCGGCGGCCGGCGTCCAGCACGAGACCCCGAGACGACGAGGAAACCGAGGGGAGTCAGGGAGTCTTCGGCAGTATTCTTTTAATTACACATCATAATGAGTCCATTTAGCTGTTCAATGACCCGTTTTACGGCGTCGAACGGGAAGCTCACCGCCCTTGGCAGGGTCGCTCCTGCAGCTGCCCCCCCGTAGAGGAAGCCTCTCAGCCAAGAGGGAACAGTTGGCTTTTAGGCTGCTTTCACACAAAGATGCAAACTTGGACGCTTAGTGCTTAGCATCCAAATAACTATTTTTTGTCATTATTTCAATCCAAAAATGTCGTCTGTTGTGTTGAATGTATAAATAAATGCTTCTTTTTTTTTTAGCAGCTTAGAGTTCTTGGCTTTTAGGCTGCTTTCACACAAAGATGCAAACTTGGACGCTTGGTGCTTAGCATCCAAATAGCTATTTTTTGTCATTATTTCAATCCAAAATGGCATCTGCTTTGTTGAATGTATAAATTCTGCTATTATTTTTTATTTAACCAGCTTAGAGTTCTTGGCTTTTAGGCTGCTTTCACACAAAGATGCAAACTTGGACGCTTGGTGCTTAGCATCCAAATAGCTATTTTTTGTCATTATTTCAATCCAAAATGGCGTCTGCTGTGTTGAATGTATAAATAAATGCTATTTTTTTACCAGCTTAGAGTTCAACAAAAGCTTGTAAAGTATACTTTTAAAGAGCACAAAGTTACAGTATACGCTTGCATAATAGGGCTCAGTATCAAAAGGTACTGCTATGTTGAAATGATGCATGTAGTACTTAGTGGGAGGCAGCCCATACTGTTTATATACATATGTTATATAGTATCTAAGTGATGAATTGCAACATGTTATGCCAAAGGTTATGGAGGTTCAAGCGTTCCTTCCTCTAGTATCATCCGTCTGCTTCGTATGCGAGGTGAAAATACGAGAATATACGCACGACCGGATCAATACGACTGCCGGCGCTACAACAATTCCACTGTCAAAGCCTCGGCCGTGGAAACAAATGCGAGTATGTGTTTTTAGCCTCGTGGGATCCATGAACGCGATGGTGGAGAACACAAATCGGCACACTTTGACAACGGCCGCGCAGATGTTGCTGAACAACTTAACTGTGAGGAAAATACGCTTGTAGCAAAACAATACTTCCTGTTGTGGTGTACTGTAGTTCAGTGCAGACTGGACTAAACTCATCATTATCGGTATCGATAGTTATCAGATATGCCTACATAAGAGTCTTATATCATGGTTTTCATGATACTCTTATGAGCTATTTTTGTTGTCATCATTATTCATTCATTCATTTTCTACCGCTTATCTTCACGAGGGTCGCCGGCGTGCTGGAGCCTATCCCAGCTGTCTTATGGTCGCCAGCCACATTCATACCTATGGACAATTTGGAGTCGCCAATTAAGTTGGCATGGTTTTGGAATGGCTGCACGGTGTATGAGTGGTTAGCACGCAGACCTCACAGCTAGGAGACCCGAGTTCAATCCCACCCTTTATGTGTTTTGGGGGTCATTGGGGTCATTTCAATACCGCTTATCCTCACGGGGGTCGCGGGCATGCTGGAGCCTATCCCAGCTGTCTTGACAATTAAATGAACATACCCTTCTGAAAACAAGACACTATTTTTTTCCCCAAGAAGAAAAATCTGGGGCTGCACGCGAGTGGTTAGCACGCAGACCTCACAGCTAGGAGACCCGAGTTCAATCCCACTCTCGGCCATCTCTGTGTGGAGTTTGCATGTTCTCCCCGTGCATGCGTGGGTTTTTTTTAATCCGGGTACTCTGGTTTCCTCCCATATTCCAAAACCATGCTAGGCTAATTGGCGACTCCAAATTGTCCGTAGGTATGAATTTGAGTGTGAATGGTTGTTTGTGTATATGTGTAAATAAATGGATGCATACTAAGAAAAATCTATTTGATTCCATCCATCAGTCAATTCAGTTTGTCTAAAAATGCAAATATCAGTAAACCACTAAAACCATAAATCAAATTCTTATGTAATATCATGCAATATTGTTATGCTTGATGTTCACATGCAACTTTGTTTTGTAGAAGTCACCGGAGTTGTGTTTCCTGTCCCTCTGTAACATTACGCCCTGCTAAACACTACTGTGTGCCACTATGAGAGCTATGGGAGTAAGCCAAGCCAATAAAGCTGTAGGTAAACTTGTTAAAAATTGAAGATGGGGTCAGGTGGCAGCCGGAGGAGAGAGGAAAGCAAGCAAGCAAGCAAGCAAGAAGGGAGGGAAGGAAGGAGGAAGGTGGTATAGGCCAGTCACACCACGTGTGGTCTCGAGGAGACTGGAATAAGTGGCATAACTCCAGGATGCTGACCCAGAGGTTGACTTGGCAGCGAGCTAATGCCTTCTGCTCGGCTGCGGACGTGCAAAACAGAGCACACATGTGAGGATGGAAATAGCTGGAAATACGACTGCATTCAGGGATGTTTGGATCAATGGAGGCTTTGTTTGCCCTGTGAAAACTTTATAGAACATTCATTTCTTAATTTAGTTCATAATCTTGCATATGTGCAAGACTTTTTTTTTCTTAAAATTGCAGGAGGTTTCAGTGTCATTTTACAAATAACACTAAACTCATCACACTGCAACTTAATACTCAAAAGTTACACCTGAGAAATATACAAACATGTACCAATATAATTAAAAAATGAAAAAACAATGTATTGCTCACTTTTTTCTTGAAATTGCAGGAGGTTTCACAGTGTCATCTTACAAAGAACACTAAACTCATCACACGGCAACTTAACACTCAAAACTTATACCTGAGAAATATACAAACATCTACCAATAAAATTTTAAAATGAAAAACAGAATGTATTGCTCACTTTTTTTCTTGAAATTGCAAGAGGTTTCACAGTGTCATCTTACAAAGAACACTAACCTCATCACACGGCAACTTAACACTCAAAAGTTATACCTGAGAAATATACAAACAAATACCAATATAATTTTAAAATGAAAAAAACAGAATGTATTGCTCACTTTTTTTCTTGAAATTGCAGGAGGTTTCACAGTGTCATCTTACAAAGAACACTAAACTCATCACACGGTAACTTAACACTCAAAACTTAAACCTGAGAAATATACAAACATCTACCAATACAATTTTAAAATGAAAAACAGAATGTATTGCTCACTTTTTTTCTTGAAATTGCAAGAGGTTTCACAGTGTCATCTTACAAAGAACACTAACCTCATCACACGGCACCTTAACACTCAAAAGTTATACCTGAGAAATATACAAACAAATACCAATATAATTTTAAAATGAAAAAAACAGAATGTATTGCTCACTTTTTTCTTGAAATTGCAGGAGGTTTCACAGTGTCATCTTACAAAGAACACTAAACTCATCACACGGCAACTTAACACTCAAAAGTTATACCTGAGAAATATACAAACAAATACCAATATAATTTTAAAATGAAAAAAACAGAATGTATTGCTCACTTTTTTCTTGAAATTGCAGGAGGTTTCACAGTGTCATCTTACAAAGAACACTAAACTCATCACACGGCAACTTAACACTCAAAACTTATACCTGAGAAATATACAAACATTTACCAATAAATTTTTAAAATGAAAAACAGAATGTATTGCTCGCTTTTTTTCTTGAAATTGCAGGAGGTTTCACAGTGTCATCTTACAAAGAACACTAAACTCATCACACAGCAACTTAACACTCAAAAGTTACACCTCAGAAACATACAAACATGTACCAATACAATTTTAAAATGACAAAACAGAATGCATTGCATCTGAGCAACACATGTATTGATGCTTGCCAGAGTGCTGCAGTGACGTCAGCCTCTCTTTGGCTTCTGATCTCCTTTCGCTGCCTCTGGTAAACAGAACCATCCATGCATCCAACTATTTGCGCTCCAATGAAATGGAACACACGTCTCCCTGTCCTTTATTTGCTATATGAGGCAGTTTTACATTCTGCTCATCAACAAGTGTAGACGTATAATTTCCTGTCATGTACCCTCCTCAAGCACAGGTAGCAACAGATTGTAATATCCATTATTAATTATATCAATTATGTTATATTGATGTCAAAGCGGCTTAGAGAGTGAATTTGGATAGCTCATACTTGTCATAGACCAGCAGGAATAACAGCAAATTATTTCGTCGTGGTATAATGTCTCATTGTGACAGCGATATCCATCCAATCATCCATCCGCTATCCCGCTGTGACAGTGATATCTGCTGCAGAAATCATAACGCCAGCGTTGGCTAACCACTGAATTAACAATAACCGTGCATTATTCACTAGAGCGTGTTTATTCCCTCACTGCAGTCTATTTCCAGTAAGAAGTCATCTCAAGTGTTGTTGGACTCCGCTTGAACCCCAGTGAGGGATCAGGTGCTTCTAGAAGCAATTTAGTGTCACAAATATGCAGCATTTAAAACCGTGTTGTCATAGCATAGAACCCATTTCAAGGATCTAAGTCGGGTGGGGGGGGGGCAAACTTTTACATTTTTTCATCCAACCCACATATATATGCTTTTAGTATCTTTACACCCATCCATATATTTTCTATGACGCTTATCCTCACTAGGATGTGCTGGAGACTATCCCAGCTGACTGAACTAGGGGTACTGTTTTTTTATTTTGACAAATATTTAATCTTGTACATAATATTAGGACTTTATTCTCATTACGCTGTACATTGCTCATATTTGATGCCATCTATTTATTCTCCACTATTTATTATTTATTATTTATTATTTATTATTTATTATTTATTATTTATTATTTATTATTTATTATTTATTATTTATTATTTATTATTTATTATTTATTATTTATTATTTATTATTTATATTTCGTTGGCAATTTCACTGCTGTGTTATTGTGCAATGACAATAAAGAAAGTCTATCTATCTATCTTCCTTATGACTTTACACTCAATATTTTTTCTTTATTCTTGTAAAATTAAAACTAAAAAATTACTGCTCTTTTAAAAAAGAAATTCCCTAATATTTCTTGTTTTTTGTCAAATTTATACTAAAAGGAAAATTGCCCTTTATCATCCTTATGTGAAACATAAGACATATTAATTTCTTTTTTCGGTGCATTCCAAAGAGAGAAAATTAGTTAAGCTAACAGTGGACGTCATGGGACATACTTATGTATATACTTATTTACTTATGTACTTATGTACTTATTTACACCAACACTAACCAAGCTACAGTGGGCAGCTAGCATGACAGAAGTAGCGTTAGTGCCTATGTGAAATCAAGGCACTTGGAAAAAAAGTTGCAATAATGTTCAAAATGGTCAAATAAGACAAAATACTGTATTTCATGTTATCACAAATGTATTCATCGTTGGAGGTTTTATTTTTATTTTTTTTGAGGACTTTATCATCAGAAAAGTTGGGTTTGCTGTTAGCGCCGTCATGCTAACTCACTTTAGAACACACAGAAAAGGAAAGCTAGCATGACAGAAGTAGCGTTAGTGTCTATGTGAAATCAAGGCACTTGGAAAAAAAGTTGCAATAATGTTCAAAATGGTCAAATAAGACAAAATACTGTAAGTATTTCATGTTATCACAAATGTATTCATTGTTGGAGGTTTTATTTTTATTTTTTGAGGACTTTATCATCAGAAAAGTTGGGTTTGCTGTTAGCGCCGTCATGCTAACTCACTTTAGAACACAGAAAAGGAAAGCTAGCATGACAGAAGTAGCGTTAGTGCCTATGTGAAATCAAGGCACTTGGAAAAAAAGTTGCAATAATGTTCAAAATGGTCAAATAAGACAAAATACTGTAAGTATTTCATGTTATCACAAATGTATTCATTGTTGGAGGTTTTATTTTTATTTTTTGAGGACTTTATCATCAGAAAAGTTGGGTTTGCTGTTAGCGCCGTCATGCTAACTCACTTTAGAACACACAGAAAAGGAAATATGTGTTCATGTTTGACATAAATATGGATGACGGGCAAAATTCACCCCCAAAATCACAGATTTCTTTTAACAAAATGTAGAAAAATGTGTATTTTCTTGCTAGTAGACTCATTTAGTGCCCTATGACCTTCAAATCCGCCTCCTCCATCTGCCTCAAGGCTCCACTTTTACTGAGACCAGCATTATCGGAGACAGATGGAGTGTTTTTGTTTCACTATATTGGATAAAAGCATTTCATTCGCAAAAAAAAAAAAAAAATAGGCGAAATCGAGACTTTATAAAGATGATCATTAGCGAAATGCTATTTGAGGATGTTTTTTTACCGTGGCGGTTGCAGTTGGCTTCATAATAGCTCACAGCGTGATACGCCGCACTTTCCCATCACTCTCCCCAATCCAAGCAGTTGGCGTGGCAGCCGAAGCCGATCCAGATCAGCTGATTAGGCGCCTCCTCGCTCTGTGGCGCTTGTCAATCACGTCGCTGTTAATCTAATTAATGACATGGTTCACATGCATGTGTCACTCACACAACCGGCTTTTTGATTGATGGCTACTTTAAGCCAGGGTTGATAATACTCAATAATAATAATAATAATAATAATATGAGAACATGTACTAGGACTCCTGGCAAAGTGACACGTTTCATTCATTTCTGGACCTTGGCGGTCCTCTGCGGTCTCCTTGTGCTTTTATGGTGTTAAGTGAGTTTTTGCCTTGGTAGTTATGTAATTAACTGGGAATGCGCTGTCAATCAAGAGCGCCTACAGTGGAGTTTTTCTTGACTTGGTTTCTTATTTGGTGTGGCTCTGTTTACTTCTACTGTGCAAAGTTAGTTATTGTTCATAAATTGTAAATTATAAGACACATCTGTGTTGAGTGGGCGCAAGTCAAGCTTATTTAGCGCCTTGAGCGTTTGTGCGTGAGTTTGATTCTTTATTGTCATTTCTCTTATTACAGCAAAGTGCCAATTAATAGATGCATGTAATAACAACAATAATTTATATGTAATAATAATAAAGTAATAAAAGTAAAAAAAAATACTAAATCACAGTAACACCATTTATGAAAAATACATACATTCTTTTAAAAATATCAGATTGACGTTAATTATAATCACATTCAAATTATTTGTATTTATAATTATATCCTACGAATGAATGTATATAAATAATGATAAAGATAATTATTATTATTAAAAGATATTATTTAAAAACTATAAATAATGATTACATCCCCTTAAAAATGTGATATTATTTTTATAGTGTTTTTTTCCTTTATAACTATAAAATATATTTAATTTTAATGAAAAAATCACATTTTTATATTTTTCCAAGTCACACAATTTAAACTACTACTAATTATTAATAATACTTATAATAATATATAATATAATTAATTTTAATGAAAAACTCACTTTTATATTTTTCCAAGTCACGCAATTTAAACTACTATGAATTGTTAATAATACTTACAATATAATATGATATAATATAATATAATATAATTATTAGGAATTATATGATAACAAAAAATACGCTCAATTAATTCAATGAAAATATATTTACAAAATAAAATAAAATAAAAAAATTAATGGCCAAACATTTATTTTTGTAATGGTGAAAAGCAGAAAAATGCTTCATAAAGAATTCTCAATATATTTGTCTGATTAAAAAGCCACATATTTCCATGTGATGTTGTTGCACCTCCCCTCCTGTAGGTGGCGATAACTTTAACTTTCAAAGTCATTACCAATAGCAATGCACCACCTGACCCCGATGCAAGCAGACGGTGGTTGCAAAAAGTGAAAATGTAGTCGTTTAGTGGAAATTAGCATTTTTTTGTACAAACAAGAAAAGCAGCGTATGTGTTTTGTCGTTATGGCGTCTGCCGTAGTGTTGACCAGAAATGAAAACAAGAGATCCTATTCAGCATGACGTCGGAGTGCAAAGGCCCAAAGAGCTGGGTGTGAGTTCCCCGACATCGTGTTGACATCTGTGTCTTTAATAATTACAAATGGAGCTCAACAGCCCGAAGGTGATGATACCGAGCAGGCGCTCTTAAACCCAAAGCGAGAGGGCAGCTTTACATTTACATAATGTTTGTTGCAACTCAACGCGCTGGATTTCTTTTCCTTTTTATGTCGATGAAAATTCAAGCCCGGAGGAAACGTAAAGCGTTCCCAATGGTAGCCTTCGTGCAGCCTGTTGAACCCGTAAACAGCAGACCAGGACGCAAAAAACCACACACAAATACACACACATGGGGGGTGTCTATGTGCAGGCACAATGCTAACTCTGAAATTGCTTTTTCTAAAAATAGAGGTAATGCTCGGTGCCGGCGTACGCCGCACACAGCCACACATGGACACATTAGGAGACACAGACATGGAGTCACGGCGTGGAGGCAACCGGTGCGCCGCTCATGCAGTATTAAAGTCGTTTGCTGTGCTTTTTAGAGCACACTTAATGATGGAAATGGAACACGGCCAAAGTGCAAGACAATAAGTCTAATCTGATGAATGCAAACATTGTCTGCGGCTTGCAAGAGCAATGAAAATAGCATACTGTACGTATATCTACAGTATATTTATCTATATACGTATATATTGTATGTCTTCCTCCAGTTTATTATGCCATGGCCACAACGGGATTTTTAGTATTAAAATCAAATATGCTCATAACTTAAGAATAACTTCAGTACATATTTAAATACATACAAAAAATATGTACAATATTATTATAATAATAATTTTTACAGTAATAAAGGTTTAAAAAAGTTAAAATATTTGTATAAAATTGTCAATTAATTTCACAATGTCATTATTATAATTTCATTTCATTTTTGAGACATATATATCTATACACATTCATATATTAATAGAATAAAATAATATATACTGAATATAAATCTGATCTGTTCTTCACATACTGTATTCATGAATATTATTATATTAATCAATATTATATATTTTATTTGATAATAATAATAATAATAAATGAAAATAAATAAAACAATTAAAATAAAATATAAAATATTAAAATAAATACAAAATAAAATAAATAAATATTATATAATCTTCCTCTTTCTTGTTAATATGGTAATTATCAGGATATCAGTAATTTGTATAATAATTTTTTACTCATTGGTCAAATGTATTTTTCAATTTATTAATATGTCTATACATTATGCATTGAAATAATAAAAACATATTTAATAAAAATTTAATAAACATGTAAAAATTAACATACAAATATAATAATAACACATGAAAATTTATAAATGTTATATCTTCCTCTTTCTTGTAAATTTGGTAATTATCAGTATATCAATAATTTTATAATTATTTTTACTCATTGGTCAAATAATGTATATTTCAATTTCAATTAATATGTCTATACATTATGCATTGAAATAATAAAAACATATTTAATAAAAATTTAATAAACATGTAAAAATTAACATACAAATATAATAATAACACATGAAAATTTATAAATGTTATATTATCTTCCTCTTTCTTGTAAATTTGGTAATTATCAGTATATCAATAATTTTATAATTATTTTTACTCATTGGTCAAATAATGTATATTTCAATTTCAATTTATTAATATGTCTATACATTATGCATTTAAATAATAAAAACAAAAAAATATTCAATAAAAATGTTATAAACATGTAAAAATTAACATACGTATATTATTATAGCAATGAATTCATTTTGTTATTTATGAACCATTTCTATATTAATATAATTATATGAATAGTTAATAATATTGCACACAATATTCATTTTGAAATGAATGAATGAATATTTGACCTCATTATTAATAACATGCTAACCTTCATAAGTACCACATTTTGCAATGACCCTGCCAGCATGAACATCTGACAGAAACCAACCTTTCATGGTCTTTTCAGCTTGAATTATTATATAACGACATAATTTCTCCAGCAAAACATCTTTTCTGGGCATCTTCTTTCCCTCCCTGTGGACGAGTGCAGTAAGAATAGTAGCAGAAGTGACCAGAAGTGGCCTTGCACACATGCTGGCGACAAAGCCGTTCATCTTCTCCGTTCTCTCGATTTATGCCTCAGAACATCTTGCCAGGACTTTTATTCTCCGCCCGCTTTGAGTGACACGGCTGGTAATTTGTCATTATCTGGAAGAAGTAGGGTAGAAGGCGAGGGATTGCAAGTGGAACTCCATGCGCCTTTATTGCTCTTAGCAGGTTTTCTCTGAGTGCGAGCAGGTAAATGGAGGGCTTTGTGGGCTTTTGAGGATGGATGATGGCCTGAGGAACGCTGTGAAGAACATGCTGAGGCTTCTTTTCAAGGAAAGAATAGATTCTAGCTGTGTTAAGCTCTTTTTTTTAGTACGTTTGTGCATCAGCATCCCCGGCGTCAACAATACAACGTGGACATTTTTACTACAGTATGTGTACATTGTACAGATTTTTTGTTGTTGTTTTAATGGCTTTTTTCACAGCCGGTGTAATAAAAGTATAAATAGTAGTACGTTTGCGGCATTGAACCCATTACAGGTGGTACTCGGTCGGAGAATACTCATGCTGGTCGGATGAATGCTGTGTTTGTCTGCACAGCTGCATCAAAGAATAACAACTGACAAATGATTAATGTTTAATCTGATTAATCACGGTTTAAAAATTTATCACGATTAATCATCATTAGCAACTCATTTATTCATTCATTTTATACCACTTATCCTCACGAGGGTCCCCGCGGGGGTGCTGGAGCCTATCCCAGCTGTCTTCGGGCGAGAGGCGGGATACACCCTGGACTGGTGGCCAGCCAATCACAGGGCACATATAGACAAACAACCATTCACACTCACATTCATACCTATGGACAATTTGGAGTCGCTAATTAACCTAGCATGTTTTTGTGCCAAGGAAAAGGAAAGCATGTCGGCCGCTGGACTGTTGTGACCATCGTTAATGAAAGTTATTGCATGTTGTTGAATACTAGAGGGGTCATGGGGTCTGTGCGCTGTTACATAGGCGTGAAATTAACAGGTTTTTTTTTCGTATTTCTGACTTGTGCCAAGGAAAAGGAAAGCATGTCGGCCACTGGACTGTTGTGACCATTGTTAATGAAAGTTATTGCATGTTGTTGAATACTAGAGCGGTCATGGGGTCTGTGCGCTGTTACATGGGCATGAAATTAACAGGTTTTTTTTGTATTTCTGACTTGTGCCAAGGAAAAGGAAAGCATGTCAGCCGCTGGACTGTTGTGACCATCGTTAAGGATAAAGTTATTGCATGTTGTTGAATACTAGAGGGGTCATGGGGTCTGTGCGCTGTTACATGGGCATGAAATTAACATTTTTTCTGACTTATGGGGTCCAGAACTTGTCCATAACCCCGAGGACCACCAGTTTAGCACCTGAGCTTATCTTTTTGGCTGTGTCAAGGAAGTTACAGTGGTTTGAGGTTTTAAAAAAAGAGCTTTTTTTTCCCCCCCTTTTTTTTCGCTGTGTAATGGATAAGAGCTTTAAGCCCTCCATTGCGGTCTAATCGATGGAATCAGGGGAGAGTTAGAGGACTGTGAGATGGAAAAGCCAGACCTGGTGAGCGCCCTTAAGCCCTGAGAGTTGTTTGCAGAGCTGAAGATGACTGTCATAATAAAAAAAAAAGAGTTTATCTAACTTTGCTGTAAAGCTCTGCTTTTTTTTTCCCAGATGTGTAAAAGTGATGTTTTCGTCACGCAGTTTGTCATGTAACAGATTAAAAGTGGAAGGTGTGGAAGATAGCTGATGTTTGCATGTGAAAAACGGTTTAAGTGTGCGGCGTCGAGCTAATGAAGTCGTTGGAATCTGACGTGTGTGAAGCAGCATCCTGGATCCAGTATGACGGACTTGCTTTTGTTCCGTCATGCATCCTCCACGGATGATGTTTGGACAGTTCTGTCGCAAGCGCACGCCCACGCATCTCGTAAACATGTTATTCATGTGCCTGTGGATGTGGAAGCGTGGATTTCATTGTCTCCTTTCATAGTGACACCGGTGATATACGCAATCAACGTCTTCAGGTGATTATACGTAATTCTCACAGCGGTGAACCCGCTCACCGAGTCACAGTTTGACACCCCCGACTTTTCCCCCCGCAGAGCGTTGTAGTGACACGTTGTCATGACACGTTGTCATGACATTGCTTAGACCGCATGTTTTGCCGAGAAATCACAATGTTTTTTATGCATCGAAACCGGAAACGCCGATAACTTTAAAATTTCCATCTCTACACGTAATCCAACTAATGGCATGAACTTTCACGTCCTCGGGCGAAAGGCGGGGTACACCCTGGACTGGTTGCCAGCCAGCCAATCACAGAGCACATAGTATAGACAAACAACCATTCACACTCACATTCATACCTATGGACAATTTGGAGTCGCCAATTAACCTAACATACTAACCACTTGTAATTAATCCAATTAATCCGGTCCAGACACCCAAAATTATTAACAAAAAACACTTTCTAGTTTTACATGTAATAATCCAATAATTAGATTAATTAGCAACTAATTTATTCAGTCATTTTCTACCGCTTATCCTCACGAGGATCCTCGCTGGGGGTGCTGGAGCCTATCACAGCTGTCTTCGTACACCCCGGACTGGTGGCCAGCCAATCGCAGGGCACATATAGACAAACAACCATTCACACTCACATTCATACCTATGGACAATTTGGAGTCGCTAATTAACCTAGCATGTTTTTGTGCCAAGGAAAAGGAAAGCATGTCGGCCGCTGGACTGTTTTGACCATCGTTAAGGAAAGTTATTGCATGTTGTTGAATACTGGAGGGGTCATGGGGTCTGTGCGCTGTTACATGGGCATGGAATTGACAGGTTTTTTTGTATTTCTGACTTGTGCCAAGGAAAAGGAAAGCATGTCGGCCGCTGGACTGTTGTGACCATCGTTAAGGAAAGTTATTGCATGTTGTTGAATACTGGAGGGGTCATGGGGTCTGTGCGCTGTTACATGGGCATGAAATTGACAGGTTTTTTTTCCCATTTCTGACTTGTGCCAAGGAAAAGGTAAGCATGTCGGCCACTGGACTGTTGTGACCATCGTTAAGGAAAGTTATTGCATGTTGTTGAATACTGGAGGGGTCATGGGGTCTGTGCGCTGTTACATGGGCATGAAATTAACAGTTTTTTTTGTATTTCTGACTTGTGCCAAGGAAAAGGAAAGCATGTCGGCCGCTGGACTGTTTTGACCATCGTTAAGGAAAGTTATTGCATGTTGTTGAATACTAGAGGGGTCATGGGATTTGACACCCCCGACTTTTCCCCCGCAGAGCGTTGTAGTGACACGTTGTCATGACATTGCTTAGACCGCCTGTTTTGCCGAGAAATCACAATGTTTTTTATGCATCGAAACCGGAAACGCCGATAACTTAAATTTTTCCATCTCTACACCTAATCCAACTAATGGCATGAACTTTCACGTTCCCCGTTTGACGTCACACCCGCCCCCTCAGTCAGCTCTAATGGGATGCAAGACGTCAACCGCTGCGATCCGATTCGGCCGCAGTCCGCATTACTCAGTGTCTCGGTATCGACGCATGTGTGCCAACGTTGATTCATTAAAGCCGTTTGCATGGAGCTAATGCACTCAAGGGGGGGCCCTGATGAGGTTGCAGCTCCGAAAGCTAACTGTCACATGTGTCTTTGCATCATCCGCTAAGAGGAATTACAACGTAAAGTAGCTCCATATTGGGAAAATGCTGAAACATGTATGAACCCTGAAGGGAAGTGGAAGAGTCAGACCAGGGGGGTTGAGATGTCTGCTGTTGCGCAATGTTGAAATATTTTGCTTCATTTTGTCAGCCAATGGACTTAAATGAAGTAATTTTCTGTGTCGGATGTCCACCTTTAATTTTCTGCGAGCAATCAGTCCGGAGCAGCCTGTTTTTCCATTTAGGGAGAACAGCAAACTCATTTTAATGCAATGAAAACACCCAATAAAAAGTTTTTGAATCAGCTTTGGCAGCTAAATGAGTCGCCTAATTGAATCCGAGGGAAGATAATGTCACTAAAATTACCAAAAATATACAGAAAGCCTTGATTTTACATATTATAATTTTCCATTGTATTAATTTGCTTTTCAGCTGCACGGTGGTTGTGTGGTTAGCGCGCAGACCTCACAGCTAGGAGACCCTGGGTTCAATTCCACCCTCGGCCATCTCTGTGTGGAGTTTGCATGTTCTCCCCGTGCATGTGTGGGTTTTCTCCGGGTACTCCGGTTTCCTCCCACGTTCCAAAAACATGCTAGGTTAATTGGCAACTCCAAATTGTCCATAGGTATGAATGTGAGTGTGAATGGTTGTTTGTCTATATGTGCCCTGTGATTGGCTGGCAACCAGTCCAGGGTGTACCCCGCATCTCACCTGAATTATTATTATCATATATTATAATGACGATTGCATGTAAAACTACAAAGTGTTTTTTGTTAATAATTTTGGGTGTCTGGACCGGATTAATTGGATTAATTACAAGTGTTAGTATGTTAGGTTAATCGGCGACTCCAAATTGTCCATAGGTATGAATGTGAGTGTGAATGGTTGTTTGTCTATATGTGCCCTGTGATTGGCTGGCCACCAGTCCAGGGTGTACCCTGCATCTCACCTGAAGACAGCTGAGATAGGCTCCAGCACCCCCTCCCCGCGGGGACCCTTGTGAGGATAAGCGGTAGAAAATGACTAAATAAATGAGTTGCTAATGAATCTTATTATTGGATTATTTTGGGTGTCTGGACCGGATTAATTGGATTAATTAATCGGTGACTCCAAATTGTCCATAGGTATGAATGTGAGTGTGAATGGTTGTTTGTGATTGGCTGTGATTGGCTGGCCACCAGTCCAAGGGTGTACCCCGCCTCTCGCCCGAAGACAGCTGGGATAGGCTCCAGCACTCCCCGCGACCCTCGTGAGGATAAGCGGTAGAAAATGAATGACTAATTTGCCTTTCTTTAACCTGATTTGCAATAGTTATCTATATACACACACTGGTGAGTTGCTGGAACCAGTATCGTTCAAACAGGAATTAGGGACTGTAGCCCACCCACTCCCACCCCACCCTCACACACTTTTTGAGAATCACTTACCCATGTAGATGATTTAAATGTGATACACAACAACATTGTGAAAGCATCTACCAGTGATACCCATACATCGGGACCGCCACAAATACATTTGGACCGCTACAGATTCAATTTACACTACCTCTCGGGAAGCGCTCACAGTTCATTTGTACTTCAGAAGATATTTCTTTTAATTGTGTCCACAAATAGACTGCTCTCCTGTGGGGGGGAAAAAACACATATACAGTACCTGTAGCTACTTTTATGTAAGCATTGGATAATACCATGAATCTTTCATGGAGCAGATAAACATGCGGCAATAACTTGAGTGCGATATAAAAGATTCCACGCCGTTAAGTTTCATGTCAACTCCCCTGTGTTTTAGTTTTATTAAGCGTTTGTAACTGCATGCAATTATTACTGCATGAAGCAGCAATCCTATGATGACGGAGTGAACGCTAACCGCTATAAATATGCATTATGCTAATGGTTAAATATACTGATGAGGTAGTAATACACTCGCAAAGTGAGCTGCGGTTTCTTTCCCCGTCAGGAAAAGGAGGGGAAGATTTGACTCTGCATCCCTGAAAAGAGAGTTTATCACTAGGAGCGAGATGCTGTCACATGATTGAAGCTCCAACTTTTAGTGTGGAGGCTTTTTTTGTCTTATTGTTGAGCAGTTTGCATTCAGGGCTGCTTTACTGCAGCAGGATTTACCACAATCCACTTGCTGCGTCAGGGACTCATCGGAAGAGGGCTCATTGTCTTAGATAAAAGCGTTAAGTGTGTTTTTTTTTTTCTTTTTTCCGCCAGAAGTGATCTGTGTGTATCGTTTTATCACAGTTGCTCGTTTGCTATCTTTGACACTTTGCGTTTACGACTCGCAGTCATGCATGCATAATTTATACATAAGATGTAATGGATTGGAAAAGAACGCAAGGAAATCAGATTTGTCATGGTGCTGTCAAACCATTTGGCTCAGAGTGAGACCTCTTCTCGTGTGAAACATGTACAGAACACTGACCAGTTGATTAGATACACCAAGAAGGGTAAAAAACATTTGTCAGCTAAAACAATGAAAAAAAAATCATTAGTATTTTTTATGATTGTTGTGTTTGTGTTTTAGGATTAGTTATGATTGTTAAAATTATCAAAACATATTACCCCTGAATTTTAAGTAGGTTTATCCTCATTTGACAAATAGCAAATATATAATATTATGATTGTAATATTTTTGAAAAATACTAAACATAATACAATAAATTTTAACTAATTAAATAATTCATATATAATTATATATATATATTAATGTTTTTTCAACAATAAAATAAATATAAATCTAAAATAAATTAACAAAATGAATGCTATATTATATTATTATTCGTAATTGACGATAGCATCGACAGCAACCACAAATAAAATGTATAAAAATATCAGAATATATAATAATACTAAAATACTATTATTTTATGAGTGTTGTGTTTGTGTTTTAGGATTAGTAATGATAGTAAAAATTATAAAAACATTATACCCCTGAATTTTAAGTAGGTTTATCCTCATTTGATAATAGCAAATATATAATATTATGATTATAATATTTCAGAAAAATACTACACATAATACAATATATTTAAACTAATTAAATATTAATATATAATTATATATATATATGTTTCTTTTTACAACCAATAAAATAAATATAAATATAAAATAAATTAACAAAATTAATGCTATATTATTATTTGTAATTGACGATAGCAACCACAAATAAAATGTATAAAAATATCAGAATATATAATAATATAAACATTATCCCTGTATGAACTGTTCTAGTAAAGATCGCAATGTATGTCATTAAAATATTAAAATAAAATAAATAAAATAAATAAAATAAATAAAATAAATAAAATAAATAAAATAAATAAAATAAATAAAATAAATAAAATAAATTAATTATCTTATTATTCATAATTGACGATAGCATCGACAACACCCACAAATAAAATGTATTACAAAATCACAATATATAATAATACAAACTTTATCCCTTTATCCCTGCAATCACAAATTAACTCTTCTAGTAAAGACAGCAACGAATGTCATCAAAATATTTCATCTCCACACTATTGTCCCCGACACCTGTTGCTAGGCAGACTTCAAAGGACCCAAGCATACCTGGCCATCGGCCAACGAACAGGACATCATATTCCACTCCAAATCTACTGACATTTTTCTGTGAGTTCAACAAGACATATTCCACCAGAACCTTTCAGGAAGCCGCTTTTCATAATAAATAACGCTGAACAGCTATCAGTAAAGCATATCTTTTCACAGCCTCTTACACACACACACACACATACACAAAAGCTCCCATGGTGCTTTGCTGCTTATTCCCTACCTCATATTTGTCTCTGTCGGCTCTTGTTTGCTTCCCTGTTCACGTAGTGTCAACGTATGCAGCAGCAGCAGTACAATGCAGCTTTTAGTCATATGCACCCATGATGGAGGATGCACTGCATCAGGCTTTATGGCCACTCAAATATCTTAAAGCATTTTTACTGAAAAGCATCAATCAATGAACCTGTGACCCATTTTGGGTTTCACCCATCTAGCTCTGCATTACTGAAAACCATCTATGTACTGCAATACTTTTTCTGTTTAAATGCTGTGCATTATTTTTTTTTTTACTCTCTCACAACTTGTTTTTTTCTTAAAAGCTGTAAGAGTTGCAATTTATTTCCCATCCCATCCATTACCTCCTGGAAGACTCATCCTCCCGCAAGTCTCCAGAAGGCAAAACAAACCCATAAAAATCAATCTTTTGCCTCAAAATTGTGCGGCTACAGCATATGCCTGCGTGTCACTTTTAATGATAATCCCTAAGAAAAAGATCATTGTGATGATAACTGAATGGAGATGCTGAATATTTTCACAGGTTGCTTTTCACACTATTGTGTCATACCGCATTGCTGTGAATACAACCTATTTCAGCAAAAGAAAAAAAATTCCATTCCCATCGACGTCAGTCTGTCTCGACTTTTTGGGAGGTTTTTGTAGCTATAAACATCCTGGAAACCTTGTATGTGACGTCATCACAAATAAACTCAACTATACTCCCCACTCGTCTTAAAGCAAGTGCACTTTAAGGCGGAATCTTGTCTTTGCTCTGGGGAAAATCCCGAATCGGCTCCTTTTTGCTCAGTCTGAATTATTTATAATCCCGAAAGTGATGGCCGAGATTGTTTTAGAGGCCAGTCGGGATTGTGCAGCAACATTGTTCACGCCTCCTCCTCGCCATATGTCACTCCACCTGGACGCACGCCAGCCGCCTGAAAGCTGGAGTGCTGACATCATCCTTCTGCAAAATATGCACTCTCGGAACGTTTGCTACCGGAGTCAGGCTCTTCTATCAAACCATCATTTATAGTAGTAGTACTATTACAACATCTCACCAAAATGGGTATAATTACCATAGATATACCTAAGAGTAGTCAGTGTACAGCATGCATAGAATAGCAGTACTTATCTATGATGGAAAATATTTAATTCCCAACAGTATTGGAAATATGGAATATTTTCACTGTTTTTTTTCATTTGCTTATACTGTTGGGAATTTAATATTTATGAATGGAATATTTCCCACTTTCTGTGGTAGATAAGCACTCACACTTTGCAGTGCTTATCAAAAACAGACTGGAAAATATTCCATTCTTGACAGTATTGGCAAATATTCCATTCCTAACAGTATTGGCAATATGGAATATTTTCCACAGTATTTTTCACTCGCTTGTACTGTTAGGAATTTAATATTTATGAATGGAATATTTTTCACTCTCTGTGTTAGATATGCATAAACATGCTACTGTACTTATTTAGAGCAAAATATTCCACATTGCCAATACTGTTAGGAATGGAATATTTTCCGCTGTGTTTTTCTAGGGTTTTTTTTCTAGTATCTTCAAGCACTCACACTTTGCAGTGCTTATCTAAAACAGACTGGAAAATATTCCATTCCTGACAGTATTGGCAAATATTCCATTCCTAAAAGTATTGGCAACAAGGAAAATTTTCCACAGTATTTTTCATCTAGAGCAAAATATTCCATATTGCCAATACTGTTAGGAATGGAATATTTTCCACTGTTTTTCTGTTTTTTTTTTCCTAGTATCTTCTACTTGTTCCGACTATCTGTGGTAGATAACACAGACATTGCAGTACTTATTTACAGTATTGGAAATATTTAATATTTTGACAGTTTTTTTCAGTCCCTTATACCGTGTTAGGTTTGGAATATTTCCCTACTGTATTTATCTAGAGCAAAATATTCCATATTGCCAATACTATTAGGAATGGAATATTTTCCACTCTGTTTTTCTGTTTTTTTCTAGTATCTTCTGTTTGTTCCCACTCTCTGTGGTAGATAACACACAGACATTGCAGTACTTTCTTACAGTATTGGAAATATTGAACATTTTGACAGTTTTTTTCAGTCACTTATACTGTGTTACGTTTGGAATATTTCCCTACTGTATTTATCTAGAGCAAAATATTCCATATTGCCAATACTGTTAGGAATGGAATATTTTCCACTATGTTTTAGATAGGTAATGCAACATTTTCATGCTGATCTTCCACAGAGTGTATAATTTTCCACATTTTAGATGAGCACAAGCATACTGCAGTGCTTATCGACCACAGAGAGTGGTAAATATTCCATTCTTAACACAGTATAGATTTATTATCAACTGAAAATGAGTCGGCACACAGCCATTATTGTCTAAGTAGCTGGCAACACAAGTGAGACGCAAAGATAATTGTCTTTTATAGTCTGGGGCTGCTGGCACTGGGGGGAGCTGCGGCTCATTGATGGGGAAACGGGAATTCCAACATGAAGTGAGACATTGTGAAGCCAAAACTGGGTCGCATGGCAAGTTTTCCTCCGTGATAAGGATCCCAAACACACCTCCAAGAAGATTCAGTATTGCTGAAGATGGGGAGGGTGATGGCCAAGGGTGTGGGGTCCGATGTGGGGCCTCCTCAGCCCTTAAGGAGTGCAAGGTGTCGAATATTGTGATGTCATCGATTAAGATCTCTACAGTTTCCTTTCCACTATACCGTCCCTCAATAAGATATAATGCAATGCTTCCTGCTTGCTTTTGTCGGATACTGTACATTTGCAGTGTTGGCTGTAAAAGCAAAGAAAGCTCTTCTCTCCAAAAGCAAACCGGCATCCCAACGCTCCGGGGAGAACGCTGCAAGTGTATGTGGGAGTGTTTTAGGAAACACTCCCACACTGCAAAGCGTCTTTTGAGGAAAAAGAAACGTCTGTCACCTGCTTGAGTTCAACAGATGATCCAACAGAACGATGTCTGCCTCCACTGAAGAACTGAGCAACATTCTTTTCTGGCTCGTTTTTCACAGCGAATGACGGGTGTCGGCAACTTCCTGTCGGCTGACACACATCCGTCAAGCTATTGTAGAAACTCTGCATCAACCGGTGATTGACTCAGGAAGTGACATGTTTGCAGGTTACGGCTTAACCTGACAACTTTGCTGTGTAACTAGCAAAGATGAGGGATCTTTTTACTGCTTCCTTTTCGACATTTCTTTGCTTTCTGACTGACTGACAAGATTTTGGTGTCTATATTTCTTCAAGGTTGGCAGGTCTGTTTGTGTTTTTATTCATTCTTTAATAATGCTAGTGCCAGCAACTCATACAGTGGTTTGTAAAGGTATGTAAATAACTAATATAGGTTCTGTAGCATTCATTCATTTTCTACCGTGTATCCTCACAAGGGTAGCGGGGGTGCTGGAGCCTATCCCAGCTGTCTTCAAGCGAGAGGCGGTGTACACCCTGAACTGGTGGCCAGCCAATCACAGGGCACATATAGACAAACAACCATTCACACTCACATTCATACCTATGGACAATTTGGAGTCGCTAATTAACCTAGCATGTTTTTGGAATGTGGGAGGAAACCGGAGTATGACAGAATATGCATAATGAAAAATAATACAGAAACACTGACATATATTAATGAGGATTTGTTATTTTCATATTTATCCACCAGTTGCTGCTACATTTTCCCATTCAAAGCATGCAGAAAAATTTCACAACTTTTACTGGTTTACATGTAAACATACTGTTCCATTTATTTTCTATGCTGGTAGCATGCTGGAGCCTATCCTAGCTGCTGGGTGGGGTACACCGTGGACTGGTGGCCAGCCAATCACAGGGCACATATAGACAAACAACCATTCACACTCTCATTCATACCTATGGACAATTTGGAGTGGCTAATTAACCTAGCATGTTTTTGGAATGTGGGAGGAAACCGGAGTACCCTGAGAGAACCCACGCATGCACGGGGAAAACATGCAAACTCCACACACAGATGCCCGAGGGTGGAATTGAACTCGGGGCTCCTATTTGTGAAGCCTGTGTGCTAACCACTTGCACACCGTGCAGCCCCTAAAAGGTTTTATTTCCTTTTATTGACAAATTTGGGTAATAAGAGTTTAAAAGTCAATATAGGGGTGTTATTTAATGTCTAGAGGGCTCTAATAATGCTTAAATATTCATTCATTTTCTATTGCTTATCAACACGAGGGTCGCGGGGCGTGCTGGAGCCTATCCCAGCTGTCTTTGGGCGGAGAGGCGGGGTACACCCTGGACTGGTGGCCAGCCAATCACAGGGCACATATAGACAAACAACCATTCACACTCACATTCATACCTATGGACAATTTGGAGTCAGCAATTAAACTTCATGTTTTTGGAAGGAAACTGGAGTACCACGGGAAATTCCACACATGCACAGGGAGAACATGGCCTACATGCTAACCACTGGACCACCGTGCGGCCCCTTTAAAGAGTTAATGTGTAATTCCTGCTCCTAATGCATCAATATCCCCAACAATACAAGTACTGTTTAGTTCTACATCACAGCATTCTCCATCCACAATAATAAACATATTATTAAATGAATATCAATAATGGATGTGTGGAAATGTCCAACTAAACTGTGGTTTAAGGACTCCCAGCCACGAATGCAGGATCCCAAATAAGCAGAAACAAGTATGTTTTGCTTGAGAGACTCAGCAGGCGGTGCATGGAGTAGACTATTAAAGCTGCTCCCAGTCTGTTGTGGTCAGTGCTCTTTGCTCAGCGGCAGGGGTGAGGAGGTTCGGTCAGGCTAGAATGCAAGAAGAAATGCGAGAGACAGATGATGTGATTGATGTAAGCCGAGGGTCTTGAAACACACCCTGAAGCAGCCTCGGGCGCTTCACGCCCAGGTGAGGTGGCGTGATGCTGTTTGGGCGCACCAGCAGCCATCAGTATTACTTTGCTGTGATGCCTCGCCCGGTTGTCTTTGTTTACAACTTTGCTTGTACGTTGGCCCTGTAAAGACATCCCAGGCGATTTAAGAGGAACTGGAGAGACTCGGCTTTGTTGTGGAGGGTTTTTTTTTTTTTTACAAATATCCTCATAAAAGATAATTTAGGACTTACAGATAGATATTTATGCTGTTATGCAAACTATGTAAAACTGCATTACATAAAGTACATACTTTGACAAATTTTGCTTTATAAATTCATTCATTCATTCATTTTCTACCGCTTTTCCTCACAAGGGTCGCATGGGTGCTGGAGCCTATCCCAGCTGTCTTCAAGCGAGAGGCGGTGTACACCCTGGACTGGTGGCCAGCCAATCACAGGGCACATATAGTAGACAAACAACCATTCACACTCACATTCATACCTATGGACAATTTGGAGTCGCTAATTAACCTAGAAACAGCTACTTAAACCATCAAAAGGTTGGCTCAAGCCATGATTCAAACACCTGGCGGGCCGGATGTGGCCCCCAGGCCATAGTTTGCCCACCCCTGCACTAGCGCATCAATAGAAGTAGAATGTAACTAGAGCATCAATAAATCATAATCCATCCATTTTCTATACCGCTTATCCTCACGAGGTTCGTGGGCGTGCTGGAGCCTATCCCAGCTGTCTTCAAGGGAGAGGCGGGGTACACCCTGGACTGGTCGCCAGCCAATCACAGGGCACATATAGACAAACAACCATTCACACTCACATTCATACCTATGGACCATTTGGAGTCGCTAATTAACCTAGCATGTTTTTGGAATGTGGGAGGAAACCGGAGTACCCGGAAAAAACCCACACAAGAACATGCATATTCCACACAGAGATGCCCGAGGGTGGGATTGAACTCTATGAGGTCTGTGCGCTAACCACTCGAACACCGTGCAGCCCATAAATTTGATTTCCTTTTATTTACAAATTTGGGTAATAAGAGTATAAAAGTCAATATAGGGGTGTTATTTCATGTCTAGAGGGCTCTAATAATGCTTAAATATTCATTCATTTTCTACCACTTATCCACACGAGGGTCGCCGCTGGGGTGCTGGAGCCTATCCCAGCTGTCTTCGGGCGAGAGGCGGGATGCAATTTGGAGTCGCTAATTAACCTAGCATGTTTTTGGAATGTGGGAGGAAACCGGAGTACGCCAAGAAAACCCACGCATGCACGAGGAGAACTCCACACAGAGATGGCCAAGGGTGGAATCGAACTTGGGTTTCCTAGCTGTGAGGTCTGTGTGCTAACCACTCGACCGCCGTACAGCCATTGCTTTATAAATATAGAAATAAAATAATAAAAAAAAACAGTTTCTCGGAAAGGCAGCCTTTACTGAAAGTGCTTGTGTTTTTTTTTTGTGTACGTGTTCCTAATGACGTGACTGGGGAGTGTATGTGGCCTTGAGAGGTCTCCCGTGCACAGCCTCAGGAAGCCAATGAGACGTGAGGCCACCCGAGGGGCATTTCTGTGTGTGTGTGTGTGTGTGTGTGTGTGTGTGTGTGTGTGAATCGAGTGTGTCTGACACATCAGATCAGAGATGGCACTAAGGGAATGGAGTAAACCTCAGGGTGTGATGTCCCCGAGGCGGTGTTGACATCGTCTGATAGCGATAGCCGCTGTACCCTCACGTCCCTTTTTTTTTTTTTTTTTTGCTTTTTCTTGTTTCCTTTCTACACCAGTATCACTTGAGTTCCCTGACGTGGAGCCTATCTCCAGCATGACAAATAATGGATTAGCGGGATTACAGCTAAGCAAACATGAAAAGGAGTCACATTTTTTGCATTTTTACATATAGTAAGAGATAAAGCTTACTATATCAGGACGATTCGCCGTGTGTGCAATGTGTCAAAAGGGTGACAGATCGAGAGAGAGAGAGAGAGGGTGTCTTTAACATGAGCAAAAAAAAAAAATCAATTTACAGAAGATAATTATTCATTGTTGATGGGAGAGGAGGGGGCAACAAGAGATTGAGGCGATGCGACGGTATGCAAATGGTCCTAATGGGAACAATGATCATCGCCGATGGATCCAATTACCAGCTTGTTATTCTCACAAATCATAACAATCTTTGCCAGGGCAAAATAATTCCCCCGTAGAAAAGGTGATTAGAAAATTGACCGCATCAACTCCTGCTAATGAACTGCTTCTTTGTGTCCCGATGTATGACTCCTTTAGTGGGCCATGCAAACAATTACGTATGGAGAAACTACCAACTGTCATGAGAGCTTAACAATACAAGCAGTTGATTTGCGATATATATATATCACTATGTTGACAGTTACTATAGTACCGATTATGTCATTGTATGGTCATATCACCTTGTACTTCGGTACGAGGTGCATTATTAAAAAAAAACAAAAAACTAAACTGTATTATGGAAAGCAGGAAGTGAACAAATGTAACAGTTACTGATTGTAAGGATGAAGAGTCTTGAACCAGTCATGATGTGCTACATATATCACTATATTGACACTTACTATGGTACCCATTATGTCATTGGATGCTCATATCACCTCGTACTTCGGTACAAGGTACATTATTAAAAAAAAAACTCACAAAAAAACCCCCTAAACTGTATTATGGAAAGCAGGAAGTGAACAAATGTAACAGTTACTGATTGTAAAAGTACCAGATGGAGGGGTAGGATTTAATAAGCTTTGCTTCTTCCTACTCCTTTTGGACATGTGGAACTGTGAACTGATTATGTGATGCATTCAATTGTAATCTGATGCATGTTCAAATGAAATAAAACCATTACCATAACAGGGATCGACCATAACGGGTTGAATTACTTGGTAATGATACTTTCTATATATATATTGTCATAATTATTTTTGATAATCGGACCATAAAATACACAGAAAGGTACTGCAAGAAGGTGCTTATCACTGCTGTCCTTCCATAGAGAGGAAAAGTCACTTTTTTGACTTGACAGAAAGTCAAATGCAAATAGATATTTTATAATTTCAGCTGCCAAGATGGAGGATTTTTTTATCTAAACTCACCAAAGGGTGATCAAACTTCTACTAAAAAATAGTAGAACCTTTCCTGGGTGCATGTGCTTTGTATACAAATAAAATGTAAACCCACAAATGCCTTTGAGTTTAAAAAAAAAAAGTATAAATAAATTGTATTAAGTATTTGAAAACAAATTTGTAGCCTTGAACCTCACCGCACGTCACTGCATGCATGCTACTTTTAAAATGTCAGAATAAATTTAGCATAATAGGGGACCTTTTTAAACAATGTGGATGCGTTCAAAGTGTATGTGCTTCTGCCAAACTTGTCAGCAACACAACATCGGACTTGCGTTGATTATAATCTGTCAACAAAGCCTTCTCCTGTGACAAATTTCATCAAAGTTCATTTTAAAGCTAATTACGCTTGCCGTTTACTCGCGTGTGACAATGGAGCCGTTTCATTCCGCTGTTTGTTTTTTCCCGTTAAGTGAGCTTGTTCAGCCTTGTGTGTGTTTTTTTTTTTTTTTGTTTTCTCGGCTAATTGTTCCCTCTTGATTCTCTCTAATAATATGCTCCATTTGTGAGGCCCCAGTTTTGTTTTTTGTTTTTTTTTCCAGCAAGGAAATAAGAGCTGTATAAGAATAAGATGTTGGCTAACAGTTGCTAGCGCTTCAAATACAGGAATGATCAAAAACCAAATAAAAACAACCACCATCGACCGTAATACCACAAGGGTTGGGTATAGTTGACATATTATCCGATACAGATGTACTTTTGAAACCTTCAAGTACTTGTTACAGGTGGTTGTGACTGCATTTATTCAGCACCACGAACAGCTCCCCATTACTATCCTTTATAAACATAAGCAATAACATAATTCCCACTCCACAACAACAAGGGACAGTGTTTTCATGGAAAGTACTAACAAAATGACCCCAAGGTGGACTCTTTCCCGATGTTTCCTCCGAGTAGTCTCTCTATCTGTCATCCTAGCAGTCCTGGAAAGTGTTAGCTGGTAAACTGCAGCAGCTGTAGTGAACTTGATGGGATTACATGTGGGATTAGGGGCTGTTAGCACAATAACAACATGGCTGACGAGGAAACAATGACTTTGCTGTGTTTAAAAAGCAAGCGCCTACTGTACACCCCGAAAGAAAAAAGATTTGTGGCGGTTTAGGCCTGCAGAGAAGGCTTTGCTGGCCCCGACGGCCCAGTAAATCAGATTATAATTCTTGCATTTAATCCATGAAATTGTATTTATTTACAGTATTGCCAACAGTTGTTGGACAAATAGTTTGCAAAGAAGGATTCTTTATTATTATTATTATTAATGTTATTAATATTATTAATGTTATTGATATTATTACTATTATTATATTTATATAAATTGAATAGTCTCATAATTAGGCAATTGAAAACCTGTCCATGACCTTTTAAATACAGTTTTTAACATTATTAGAGCCCTCCAGACATGAACTAACACCCCTATAGTCACCTTTATACTCATATTACCCAATATAATAGACATAATCAAAGTAAAGTAGCTGTTTAAAACATACCTAAGACTCATTCTCATGTGTGTTGTGTTCCCTCTGGGAGTGGGATGGCTGACGGACAGGAAGTGACATGGAAGATTTTAGCTTGCCCGTGAGTTATGGCCGCAAAAGTAGCCCATGTTTTCATGAGGGATTTATATGAGGTATAAGAGGGCAATCAAGTCCCCTCTGAAGGCCCAGATACCGAATGTACAGTTAAATATATGAGAAATTTTAATTGGAAGAAACAATTTCTAAAAGCACTTTGGCTGACATATTGAAAAATCTTCGCCATCTAGCGTTAATCAGCCTTCAGCTTATCCAGTCAATATTAAATCCAAAACCGTGCAAATTATCTGAATCGCTTTTTTTTTGAGGACCGCCGCCCCTTTTTCTCTGATGCCACGCTATGACGGCGCAAAGTCACAGATTTTATTATTTCACCCCCCCCCCCCCGCTCTTCTTTCCCTTCTTTCCAATCAAGATGAAAACGTTGGCGGCAATGCCCGAGAAGCGGTGCTTAGCAGCTGTGTCACATTGATGCATCACCTGCAGCGCCTATGCTGATAATGAATAGGAAACCGTCTTGGATGACTCATAAATAGTTTGTCTGAATTTCAGCTCAAGGAGAGTTACGTTAGTGGGATTGTAAAAAAATAAAAAAATAAAAAAAAAAATACACAATGACAGAATTGATCTGTGAGCCAAGAATAGAATAATCCCCAAACCCCATTGGTGACCTCGCTCTTATTTGAATCAATTTATTTTCTCTATTGGGCTTTAGTAGGACGTAGTGGGAATTAGATTAGAGGTCAGAAATAACAGGAAGTGTTAGTGGGTTAAAGTTCTTGGTTCTAAAACAAGGCCGCTATCTAAGATCTAACAATATGGCGGCATTGATTTGTTCCAAAAGGGCAAAAGAAAAATGTCTTTTTTTTTTTCATTCAATTTCTATGGCGATTCTCCTTATTAGTCTCACGGGGGTATGCTGGAGCCTATCCCAGTTGACTTTGACCGAGACGCAGGGGTACACCCTGGACTGGTAGTTAGCCAATCACAGGGCACATATAGACAAACAACCATTCACACTCACATTCATACCTATGGACAATTTGGAGTCGCCAATTAACCTAGCATGCTAACCACTTGTAATTAATCCAATTAAATTAAATAATTTGGAAAGAACGGACGGGCCGTATTCAAACACTTGGCGGGCCGAATGTCGCCCCCGGGCCGTAATTTGCCCACTCTTGCACTAGTGTATCAATAAATCATAACCCATCCATCCATTTTCTATACCGCTTATCCTCACGAGGGTTGTGGGGGCGGGGTGCTGGAGCCTATCCCAGAGCTGACTTCAGGTGAGAGGCGGGATACAACCTGGACTGGTGGCCAGCCAATCACAGCGCACATATAGACAAACAACCATTCACACTCACATTCATACCTATGGACAATTTGGAGTCGCCAATTAACCTAGCATGCTAACCACTTGTAATTAATCCAATTAATCCAGTCCAGGCACCCAAAATTATTAACAAAAAATATAGAAATAAGACACACAAATTGAATGATGCATAGCATTTGTTGTGGAATACTTTATGGCTACATTTCTGACTTGGAGACTGTGTCTGTAAGTAATGTGCAACTATAACTATTTATAGAGTAATGTGGTATTTTAGTTAGCAGTGTTGTTTAATTAGGACAGTAATTTTGTATGTTTAAACATATTTGTATGTTTATTTCCAACCCGAATGGCCAATCCCAAAGATGTGATGATGCAACTGCACAATAGAAGAGCTCATGTATGGTGATACTGATGTAACTGATGTACTCCGGAGCAATTTATAGTCCAGAAAATACAGCATAAATGATAAATGGATGAAATTTAATGTTGACGGGAACGTTTCCCACATTTTTTTTTAAATGAAATTGTCTCTGACGACAAACAGGAACACCTGAGATTCATACAATTTTACATAGCATCATGTCTTGAAAGAACAGACACTTCTCTTCATAGCTGAGTACAAAAGACACTGTGTTCCAGACGTAAAGATAAACTATGGAATGTTCTAGGTCACCAGATGAGTTGGGAATCTTTGGGAATTTCCATTATAGCAGTTGTTCAAATAAACATACAGAGCTTTTTCACTCCTGGAAGGCGCTTGTTTGTGAGAAAGTATGCTAATATATGTAAATAATATGGACTGCAGCCCCGCAGAGTTAAAACAACAGGGAACACGCTTATACACCGCATGCATTATTCCCATATTAACCCGATTACCATGCAGGCATTTCCTGTTTACCTTTCGCTGAATGGGGTCGTGATACGAATGTATTAAATCCTGTTCACGTTAAAGTCGAGTCCGACTGGTGTTTTCACAGTGTTGTGTATCAATCAAGTGTAGTAACTACAAATAAAGTGCTAGCAAACATCCGTGTTAGCATCAAGTGCAACCTGCTACCTTGTAACATAAATAAAGTGCTAGCAAACATCCGTGTTAGCATCAAGTGCAACCTGCTACCTTGTAACACAAATAAAGTGCTAGCAAACACCCATGTTAGCATCAAGTGCAACCTGCTACCTTGTAACATAAATAAAATGCTAGCAAACATCCATGTTAGCATCAAGTGCAAACTGTTACCTTGTAACGTAAATAAAGTGCTAGCAAACATCCATGTTAGCATCAAGTACAACCTGCTACCTTGTAACATAAATAAAATGCTAGCAAACATCCATGTTAGCATCAAATGCTACCTGCTACCTTTTAACATAAAGTGCTAGCAAACATCCATGTTAGCATCAGGTGCAACCTGCTACCTTGTAACATAAATAAAGTGCTAGCAAACATCCGTGTTTGCATCAGGTGCAACCTGCTACCTTGTAACATAAATAAAGTGCTAGCAAACATCCATGTTAGCATCAGGTGCAACCTGCTACCTTGTAACATAAATAAAGTGCTAACAAACATCCGTGTTAGCATCAAGTGCAACCTGCTACCTTGTAACGTAAATAAAGTGCTAGCAAACATCCATGTTAGCATCAAGTGCAACCTACTACCTTGTAATGTACAGTTACATGGAAATTTGGATGCTACAGTGACTGCTACAAATAGCATTAGCTAGCTAGCTTTAGCATTAGCAGCAGTGCTAACTTTTGTTTTTGTCAAAATGTTGACAATTTGTTAGCTTTTAACATTAGCACATGTCACATTAGCACAGAAAAACAACAAATGTTCCTCACTGTTAAATACAATGTAATTAAACTTTAAGGTTTAATAGTTTGTACTTGTGTTTTCTACATGAGTATTGTAGACACACGTTGAGTTAGTGATAAATGCTGCCCCCTGCTGGTCTGGAGTGCAAAATACACTGATTTATTTTCTTTACGATGGCTGAAAATTGACGAAAATCAGCAGTTGAATAGGTTAGCTTCTGATCGTGCAAATACACTTTAATATAAATCTCATCATATATACACTGTAATATAATAGTAATGTAAAAAAAAGTCATTTTCAAATGTCAACCAGTTTCATTGAATTATTTTTGGTTTAATTTAGCTAAGTATCAATCAATTATTAGTCAGTTATCATTTAATCAATGTTAAATTCTTGTGATATACCTCCAAAAAATTGCACAGAAGGGTTGTACATAAAACCTGCTTGGTGCACGGTGGCCTGGTGGTTAGCATAAAAAAAAAACTATGCATGCTAAGTTAATTGGTGACTCTAAATTGTCCATAGGTATGAATGTTTATTTCTCTATATGTGCCCTGTGATTGGCTGGCGACCATAAAACGGATAGATGACGGTGTTGGACATAAAAATATTGAGTAAAAACCTGTGGCTACCCACTTTAAGATGCTCCTTGTGTGCATGTCAGATGGGATGGCACAGAACAGTCAATTTAAACTACGCCAGGAAATAGCGTTCTCCAATAAGTATATATAAAAACAAATATATATATATATATATATTTCCCATTTCCAAAAAGGTAACGAGGCAGAATGTTTTATCTGCGCTTGAATAACAACAGAAATGGGATCTTCTCTCTGAAATTTGCCGTCAATGGAGTGCGGCGGGAGCGATGGGGCTGAAAAAAGTCAGACTTATGAGCTGTGAAAGTAAAAAAGGAAAAAAAAAAAAAAAAAAAGAGCTGAGAGGATGCTAACCAAAACATTCAACACACAGATCTTATACATTATCTTTTTCGGTACGGCTCTTGTAGCGATTATTCAGGTCTGCCTAATGTTGTGAGGCCCGCAACCAATCGGCACCATACACATACATCGCACGTCCTGCTCAACAGGTGGGTCAACAAGGGGGGGCATCTCAAACGGACAGGCAGGAGCTGATCTTAATTCTCGGCGAGAGAAAATCCAAGATCCCGTCCGCACTGCCTGTGTGTAATCGATGGTGACAGGTAATTCAGCGGAGAACATGAGGCGGCTCACAAAGGGAGGCGAGAGACGTTTGTGTGCCCTCGCTTGGCGAGCTAGCCTCACTCCTGGCAATCAAAGCACTTGGCAGCTCTAATGCATGTCCAGATAAACATGCATTTTATACCACAACTATTCAACACACAGCTAATGATGACGGACAAGACAGGAAATGAAATCTTGGATGTTTTGCATATGAATGCACCACGATGAGTGCAGGCATCTGAAGGAAGACGAGGAAGTTGTTTTCAGGCAAAATACTGATAACAAATCACATTTGGGCGTGTTTGGACTCATAAGCAAAGGGCTGGCTTACTATTGGAACCATGTACTGTAGCTGTGGTTTTTCTTTATTTTGTCAAGCTGCCGTCATTAGTAGGGGTGTAAGAAAATATAGTTTTGCTGATATATCGCGAGACTGTATCGATATTAAAAAGTATGATATGGATATTATATATATATATATATATATATATATATATATCGGGCTGCACGGTGGTCGAGTGGTTAGCACCAGGCCTCACATCTAGGAGACCCGAATTCAATTCCACCCTCGGCCCTCATTTTCTCCGGGTTCTCCGATTTCCTCCCACATTCCAAAAACATGCTAGGTTAATTAGCGACTCCAAATTGTCCATAGGTATGAATGTGAGTGTGAATGGTTGTTTGTCTATATGTGCCCTGTGATTGGCTGGCCACCAGTCTAGGATGCACCCCGCCTCTCGCCCGAAGACAGCTGGGATAGGCTCCATCAACCCCCGGCGACCCTCGTGTGGATAAGCGGTAAAAAATGAATGAATATTTAAGCATTATTAGAGCCCTCTAGACATGAAATAACACCCCTATATTGACTTTTAAACTCTTATTACCCAAATTTGTAAATAAAATGAAAACCTTTTAGGGGCTGCACGGTGACTGGTGGTTAGCACCAGGCCTCACAGCTCGGAGACCCGAGTTCAATTCCACCCTCAGCCATCTCTGTGTGGAGTTTACATGTTCTCCCTGTGTATGCATGGCTTTTCTCCGGGTATTCCGGTTTCCTCCCACATTCCAAAAACATGCTAGGTTAATTGGCGACTCCAAATTGTCCATAGGTATGAATGTGAGTGTGAATGGTTGTTTGTCTATATGTGCTCTGTGATACTCCTCTTGTGCCGTTCAGTTGACGGATGCCTCACACTTGACTCGTGATTTAGTCCAAATCGTAAAGTGACCATAGTGTGAATTTAACGTGTTTTATTCATATCATGTGTGAGCGTGAGCGTGCCTGTCAACCCTATGAGCCAATAAGAAGCTCTGCGCTTCTTCCACAACCCGTTTAAGAAGCGAGGCTAATGTCTTTAGAGAGGGAGGGAGAGTAAACTCACTTCTGGCTATGGAGGCCAAAACCCGGAGGGGCAAAACAGGGTGGTGGGGGTGTAGCGCATACGGTATGTAGGCTAGCAGGCGAGCGGCGTGGTTGATGGCTGCTGATGGCTGCTGGTGGCCGCGTATCCAGAGCACATTAAAAAGAGACAAGGAGCCCGATGGAGTTCGAGCTGGTTTCTCAAAGCTGCCACTGGCAGTGCTCCAGTTTAGCGAACGGGTCTTGTTATGTAATTCCACAAGAGTCTCTGGTCCCTCCGCACCTCGTGGCCGACGCTTCACAATGAATCAATTAAATTCAAGTAAAAGGACGGTCGGAATGGCTCAAGTACCTTTTTGGAAGTACAGTATAACAGCCAGCAATGGTGTCCGCCATTACTTTACACAAGGCAGACTCCTCCTCTAAACTAATGTAAACAGGAAATGCATTCAAAGACATTGGCTGTGTTCGAAACCGCATACTAACTACTACATACTTCCATGCCCATACTATACACACTCCATATACTGCATACCCAATCCATCAGACAGTATGCAAAGCGTTTCCCACAATGCATTGCGTTCCTACCTGAGCCGAAATCACTTGCTCTCAACTCGCTCTAAACTCTTTAAATACATAACTTTATTGAGGTTTTGTTTAAATAAGGCGAGAATGTAGCCACTTCGATCCCGAGTGGGTAATTTATTTGTCCAAATACCAACCGTTTACAATTTCGTTCGGACGAATTCGGCAACATTTAAGCTAACCGAAGTGAGCAACACACTTCCGGTTATTTCCACAAAATAAAACACCCCTTTACTTTTCTCAACATAGCGATAAATCACTGCTTTTACGGCAAAATTTAAGCTAACTGAAGTGAGCAAGGCACTTTCGGTTATTTTTCCAAAACAAAACATTTATTTACACTTTTATTTTTCTCATACAAAAAAAACATAGCGATAAATCACTGCTTTTACTTTGAAAACAAAAAGCGAACCAACTCTCAATATATCCTGTTTGATACCACCGTTTGGACTGATCTCCTGGGTAATCTGAGTGTGAGTAGTACGCTTATGATACACACTCAACATTTCTGTCGTATGTAAGTACGCATCCGGGAACTTCTTATACTCAAAAATCGCATACTGCATACTCAAAGAGTTAATATGAGTAGTAGGTAGTAGTAGTAGTATGCAGTTTCGAACACAGCTATTGTGATGGAATGTAATATATTCTACACAGGTAATATTGGATACACAAGCACCATACCTGATCTCCAGAACAACAATGCCAAAATAGGGGGGGGCGGGATTTGGTCCCTGAAGGCTACACAGCTTAAATAAACAGACCAAATTGAAGTTGTATTGCATATATGCAATAAATGATATCATAATATATTACATTAAAATCATAATAGCTGTAAAACTGACACATTTGTTGCATTTTAGTGAAAATAATGCATGATCGGTGATGTATATTAATGTAAATGAGTCATGACCGGCCCGACAAAATGCTTTAATATGAATAAAAATAGGAACATTGATGTTATTATGAAGATAAGTGAGAATTTTGCCCACAGTAATATATTATACTGGAATAAAAAAAATGAATTATAGAGGTTAGCGGCCTTGAATTGATTTGGTGCATTTAAGTTTATAGCATGACAAATTATGCGTATTTAGTCCTGGACTGGAGGAAAAGCACCGAAAATAACTACGCCTTTTTCCATTAGGAGTCCTTGTCATGTGAGCATGTAAACAGGCGTCATATGCGGCCCGGGTCGTTAACCTTCACATCCCAAACAGACCGCTTAAGCCGGCTAAATCCATTTGTGGGAGTTAGCGGGTTAAAAGAGCATCAGACCACCCGAGGGACTCAAAGAGACTTAAATGGACGGACCTTTTTGAGTCTGCTCGAGAGTCTCCAACTATCGGAAGCTGACGAGATCACTTCACGGGAACCTCCGTCGAGCTTCAGTAGCTTTGAAGCTCAAGCCAGCTGACATATTATTATTATAATTATCATACGACGGTAACATGGAAGTACAGTATTTTTAGTATAAGCCCAGCAGCTCCATGTTGCTGCTTTTGAACGCAACCCACACTTGAGATTGACACACCTCATTTCCATCCAGTGTGGCAATTAAGGTGTGCACGCTCTCAAATGAGCACTTCTACTTGCAGCATGTTTTTTTTTCTAATTTACATGTTCACGCTGCTGATTTGGGAATATAATTAGGAGAATATTTATGTACGAATGCCAAATGCGGCATATATTTTTAAGCATTGCCGTATTGAGTATTTAGTTTATATATCCGGCTAGTAGTCTTTAAAGTAGTTGCTTTAGTTCATTGTTTTTTTTTTTGTCTGGCAAGTCCAAAACATTGTGGTGCATATTATTAGGCATATCTAATGAGAACCAGTACAAGCAATATAAGATAATCATGCTGATTATTGGTTAGTTTTTGTCTATTGTAAACATTGGGCTAATCCTAACAGTGTCAAAAATATTATATATTATTGGGTTTGGGTTTTATTTGTATTTTGTAATTATTGTTATTATTTATTGTATTATTATTGTTTTAGTCCAGTCTAATACCTTGCCTAACCCTGACAGTGCCAAAACCTCCTGCAGGCATTTATTGTTATTGTTATTGTTATTATCATATTATTATTTTTATTATCACAATTTTATTATTATTATTATTATTGTGTTATTACTGTATTTTATTATTTTTATATTATTTTATGATTATTTTTATTTTTTATTATATTTATTATATATTTATTTATTATTATTATATATATATTTTTTCATATATTTTGATTTTATTTCTTTATCAATATAATACATGTATTTTTTCCCATTTTTGTGTGGTTTTACTTCATTGTAATATTTGGATGAACCCTAACAATGTCAAATATATTAATTTGTTAAATTGAATTTTCTACCATGAGGGTCGCAGGGGGTGCTGGGGCCTATCCCAGCTGTCTTTGGGCGGAGAGGCGGGGTACACCCTGGACTGGTGGCCAGCCAATCACAAGGCACATATAGACAAACAACCATTCACACTCACATTCAGTCGGCAATTAACCTAGCATGTTTTTGGAATGTGGGAGGAAACCGGAACCCACGCATGCACGTGGAAAACATGCAAACTCCATACAAAGATTGGAAGTAAGTTATGTTTCATTGTAGCCAATTGTGTGGCCAGTGAGTATCTAGAGTACCGATACGTATGATAATAGTCAAATTGCCTCTAAAAGGGATTTAATAATAAAATATGAATATCATCCATATGTGTGCTTCAACATGACCAGCGAGGTTGCATTACTTTCAGGTAATTCTCAACACGACCACATTATATTGGCTCTATCTTTTCCGATCAGGGCAGAGGGGATTTGCTGGGATCCTTCAAGAGCAAGATTAAGGCAAAAGGAAAAGACTTCCATTTTTAATTAAAAGTCAAAGCCACGGGAGGGGGGCGGGGGGTGCGTTTAGCTGTGTAAATCAGATTACTTAGAGAATGATAGTTAGTCTATAATAAGACATTGGTCATATCATACACGCAGTGGTATGGATTGGCGTGGGGGTCAAAGATGAATTATACTTTTTAATCACCAGAGCAGAAAGGAAAATGAAATGAAATCCCATCTCTTTCAGGCTTCCACAATGTCTTTATTATGAAGATAATTTAACGTGCATGTTGTCATCCAGCACATTTCAGTGGGAAAGAAAATATTAAATTCAATGAGCGGCTGGGAGATGGAGAAGGGGTAGCATGAAATATGCTCTACTTCTGCCTACTCCTTTTCAAACACCATCCATTGTCCAAGTGGAACTAACTGAAGTTACTCCATTTGGTTTATTACTAAGAAAAATAATATTTCAGTTCTATGAATGTGAATGGTTGTTTGTCTATATGTGCCCTCTGATTGGCTGACAACCAGTCCAGGGTGTACCCCGCCTCCAAAGTCCAAAGTGAACTGGGGTAGGCTCCAGCCTATCCCCGTCACACTAGTGAGGCTAAGCGGTATAGAAAATGGATGGATGGATTTGTGCTATACTAAAATTACTATTTTTCGAAATATTACAATTTTATAATTTTTTTTAATCTTTGGAAAATACAACTTTTTTGTCTTAAAATTTTGACTTTATTTTTAAAATTTTATAGCTGTTTCAACTTTCTTCTTGTACATTTTCTTCATGTAATTATGACTTTAGTCACATAATATTTTTCCGCAGCCTAACTTTACATATTTTTTTTGACATATTACAATTTTATTACATTTTTTTTAAATCTTTGAAGAATACAATTTTTTTGTCTAAAAAATTTTACTTTATTCTTCAAATTTTATAGCTGTTTCAACTTTCTTCTTGTACATTTTCTTCATGTAATTATGACTTTAGTCACATAATATTTTTCTGCAGCCCAATTTTACATACATTTTTCGACATATTACGATTTTATAGAATTTTTTTAATCTTTCGAGAATACAACTTTTTTGTCATAAAATTTTGACTTTATTCTTCAAATTTTATAGCTGTTTCAACTTTCTTCTTGTACATTTTCTTCATGTAATTATGACTTTAGTCACATAATATTTTCCAGCAGCCTAATTTTCCATACATTTTTCGACATATTACAATTTTGAATTTTTTCAAATCTTTGATGAATGAAAATTTTTTGTCTTGAAATTTTGACTTTTTTCTTCACATTTTATAGCTGCTTCAACTTTCTTCTTGTACATTTTCTTCATGTAATTATGACTTTAGTCACATAATATATTTCCGCAGTCTAATTTTACATACATTTTTCAACATATTACGATTTTATAGAATTTTTTTAATCTTTCGAGAATACAACTTTTTTGTCATAAAATTTTGACTTTTTTCTTCAAATTTTATAGCTGTTTCAACTTTCTTCTTGTACATTTTCTTCATGTAATTATGACTTAGTCTTTATTTAGTCAATATTTTTCCGCAGCTTAATTTTACATAAATTGCAATTTATTTGTGTTTATTTAGAATTTAAAAAAATAATAACATCATTACATTATTTTTGCAAAATCACCACTTTGTCCTTGTTAGATTGCAAATTTTTTTCTCTGCGTGTTTTGGCTTTTTCCTTAATTTTTTATAAATTATTATTATTATTATAACAATTTTTTGTTTTCTTGTTAATTTATCTATTTAGAATGTGCTGTGTACCACAAATGGCCCCCAACCACACTTTGGACAAAAAAAAAAAATGTTAGTAAAAAAATGGTGATATGGTGATAATAAGAATTACAGCCAGCTATTCAAGTCTGGAGGTCGTCTGTCAGTTCCTTTGATAGCTTACAAACTTCACTTTTGAGAGTCTAAAGCCCAAAAAAAAAAATACCCAATCCCCTTTGTCATCATCGGCATTAGTTTGACACCAGATGTGCCTCTTTTGAAAACCTTCCTCGGGGAGGTTACCAGAGGCGCCACAGACCAACCCCGAGGCCCCACAATTGAAGTGTGAGCAGGCACACCTGCCGGCCTAATGGAGAACCACCGGGGACTTCCTGTCCTCTAACATGAAACATACAGTATCTGCTGTACTCTCAGTAACTGTGAAGGACTTAAGTGCTGCTGTACTTTAATGGTACAACGTATTATACTTGCAGCACTCAGACAGACAGGAGCTCGGGCCCGGTTGCTTAGTGATATCACCTTGAAGACACTTCTTTTCTTTGTCAGACGAGAGTCGTTCATTGTTCGGTGTAGATGCACGATGCATTCGCTCGTTTCAGCAGTGATGCGTTTGGGGCCTACTTCTCATATAAATGACAGTATATCATTTGTAGTAGTCGGTGTAACATTTAGTATTAGAAGCATGAATTTACTGCGTATTTACCAGTGCCTTAATCCTCTTGGGCATGGAATTGAACTGGTGGATGAGACGTACCTGGCCACTCCGTCTCGTCTGGCGGGAGCACTCGTGCAGCCCATGGTGCTTGATCATCTTGGAGGTCATGTGGCCAGAAATTTGGCCACATGGCATGTTTTCCCTTTCAGTGAACCACCGCTCACCCACTGGTGAGAGCACTCGTGCAGCCCATGACGCTACCTACACCGTGTTTGACTTCTCAGCAAGGCGTTTGATCATCTTGGAGGTCATGTGGCCAAGTTTCTGGCCACATGACATGTTTTCCTCTTCAGTGAACCGCCGCTCACCCACTGGTGGGAGCACTCGTGCAGCCCATGACGCTTGATCATCTTGGATGTCATGTGGCCAGAAATTTGGCCACATGGCATGTTTTCCTTTTCAGTGAACCACCGCTCACCCACTGGTGAGAGCACTCGTGCAGCCCATGACGCTACCTACACCGTGTTTGACTTCTCAGCAAGGCGTTTGATCATCTTGGAGGTCATGTGGCCAAGTTTCTGGCCACATGACATGTTTTCCTCTTCAGTGAACCGCCGCTCACCCACTGGTGGGAGCACTCGTGCAGCCCATGACGCTTGATCATCTTGGAGGTCAAGTGGCCAGAAATTTGGCCACATGACATGTTTTCCTCTTCAGTGAACCGCAGCTCACCCATTGGCGGGAGCACTCGTGCAGCCCATGGCGCTACCCACACTGTGCTTGACTTCTCAGCAAGGCGCTTGATCATCTTGGAGGTCATGTGGCCACATTTCTGGCCACATGACATGTTTTCCTCTTCCTCTTCCTCTTCCTTTCCTCAGTGAACCGCCGCTCACCCACTGGTGGGAGCACTCGTGCAGCCCATGACGCTTGATCATCTTGGAGGTCATGTGGCCAGAAATTTGGCCACATGGCATGTTTTCCCCTTCAGTGAACCACCGCTCACCCACTGGCGAGAGCACTCGTGCAGCCCATGACACTACCTACACCGTGTTTGACTTCTCAGCAAGGCGTTTGAGCATCTTGGAGGTCATGTGGCCAGAAATTTGGCCACATGACATGTTTTCCCTTTCAGTGAACCGCCGCTCACCCACTGGCGGGAGCACTCGTGCAGCCCATGACATTACCCACACTGTGCTTGACTTCTCAGCAAGGCGCTTGATCTTCTTGGATGACATGTTTTCCCCTTCAGTGAACCGCCGGTCACCCACTGGCGGGAGCACTCGTGCAGTCCATGACGCTACCTACACCGTGTTTGACTTCTCAACAAGGTGCTTGATCATCTTGGAGGTCATGTGGCCAAGTTTCTGGCCACATGACATGTTTTCCCCTTCAGTGAACCGCCGCTCACCCACTGGCGGCAGCACTCGTGCAGCCCAGGACGCTACCCAGTAGTTACATTTCTATATTATTGCATGTTTACCTTGAGAAGAATACAAGGGGTGTACTCACTAGTGTCTAAAAATTGTCTCGAATCGCTCTCTGAATGTTCTGAACTCCTGTTTCCATGCCAGTTCTTTCCCAGTGTCATTCCCGAGACAGGACTCAGCAAGGCAGACATTCCTTTAATCCAAAGCGTGACTCTGGGAGCGTAAAAAAAATGTTTTATGAGCTCATAAGGACTCGTGCCAGATGATAAATGGTCGCAGCTTTTGACTCAAAAGCCAGGATTATATAATTTAGCTCCACAGATGAAGACACTGTGTGCCTTCCTTCACTTACAATAGAATTCCAAAGCGGGAAAACGGCGTCCAGTAATTGGCATGCAGGCTTTTTACACATATTTATTTGAGGAATAACACCTCACGGGCCTGACAATCTGGTCCCGCGGAACCACCTTCCCTTCCTCACGCTCTCCCAGCGGGTGATCAGCGGGCTGAAATGATTCGCCCTGAAAGGCGGCGCCGTCTAATGAGCAGCGGCGGTGAACGCTAGCGAGGAGACAACAGGTGGAGCTTCAGATTGGAGCGGGCCAGCTGGGGATGGAAGCGAGCCTCTCTCGCCAGCTGTCAGCTCCGATGATCATCATTAGAGGAATTATGTTGTGTTTGTCCAAGACGGTTCCTGGAGAAATCCTTGGGATTTGGAGACGTCAACGCTAGGGAGGATTCTGAACTCCTGTTTCTATGGCTGGGTTGTGTTGAGAAGAAGTTGGGCTGTGTAGAAGGACATGGTTGTCGGGATGTTGTTTTTTAGACAGAGAAGGAGACTGACTCAACAGCGCCTCTGCTGGATGTAGCAAATATTGCACCCAATTAATCACCAATTCTCTCATTTTTGTAGGTGAAAAATGGTGTGTTTAGTATCAACTTTAGTCTGCTTTTTCAACTTTACTCCCATAATACTATAACTTTTTCCCCGACCTACTTTTAACTTTATTTTCTTTTGTTTCTCAAAATATTTTGACTTGAAATGGACTTAAAAATATTTAAAATCTTTTGTTTTTTCAGTCTTTAAACTTTAAGCGACTAAAATGTTACTTCCTAATATTACAAAATTATTCTTATAAATTTATGATATTTTCCTCATTATATTACACCTTTTTTGTCTTTATAATTTGACTAGTCCATAATATTATTATTTTTTCCCCAATATAATAGTCCAAAAATTCAGGCTTTGTTTTGTTTTGTTTTGTTTTAATTTCAAATTACATTTCTAAAAAGTAATTTATTTAATCGTATTTTTAACATTTCAATATATTTTATATTATATTTTATTTTATATATTTTTTACAATATTTTAATATTTCCGACACTAATAATACATTATTTTTCCTCACAGTATTCTGACATTATTCTCATAAATTTATGACTTTTCTTCACATTACAACTTTTTTCTTTTACGATAGTAATTTGACTTTATTCCCATAATATTATAACTTTCTCAACCAAATTGTTCTAAAATTATTTACATTAAAGGGCTCATGACACCAAAAAAAAAATAAATAAAATGAATAAAACATTTTTGTCATCCTGCTGCCATAGATAAACAACGATGAAATGAGGTGGTGATTTTGACATGCCTCTTTTGATTTTTATCTGTGATGTCATGACCAGAACACGTTCAAGGAACCGTATTCAAACACGTGCAACTGGGAACTCACAGCAAATCCAGGAAAGTGGCATATTCACAACAATAACACAATAATAACATGATATATTACCTATAATATGATGTAACACACACCAAAAAAACACTGCAATATTTCTATACTGGAATGAGCCCCCATACTATTATTCCAGCATTCCGAGAATAGATCTAGTCCAAAAATCTGACACCGACAGATCAGCTGCAAGACAAGTGACAGCAAGCCGTGTTTTGTGAGCAATTCGGGTCTAGTACACTTACGGGTGACACCGACAACTCGGTGCAAACAAGCACAGCCATGTCCACACACACACACACACACACACAAAGAAAGTGACATATTCACAACAATAACATTGACTGTGACAGCTATCAGCTTGCTCTTTGCACACAGCACAGCGGTAAAGACGATAAAAAAATGCTGTTTGGCATCAAAATCCATATTAGTATTTTAAGATTTATAATGACGCTGCAATCAAGGACGACATTAGCACTGCATTAGCCGCTATGACAAAACGTAAAAGCAGTATCAAGGTAACAGTTGTGTATTTACTGAAGATTGGCATTCAAAGTGCTGCGTGTGTTTAACTCCGCCCCCTATGGGGTCACACAGGAAAAAAGTCAAGGAAAAATCTTAGCCGTTCTCAATTGGCTCTTACCGTTCATTCAAACAGCACATAATCATAAATTACCTTGGTTAGTGTCATTAATTTGTTTGACTCTAACTGAGACGGACTCTAACCAAATAAAATTTTCCTATTAGAAGTATTGTAAGTTAAAAAATGCTTTTGTATAATTCTATGATGAATGAAAGGGATAAATGAAGATTTAACCTTCATTGATTCATGATTCTTGATGCGACTATTCCCAAAACACGGACACCAACTTCCTGTTTTGTTGATTTTTTAAAAATTGATTAGTGTTTCTGTGATAGCAATTTAATGGAGGTGTGAAACTCTTGAATTCAAGACGTGACACATGCCAAAACACGCATGTGTTGATCTCGCCGTACCAGGGAATGTACACAAACCGAGGCAAAATTTACATTTTTTTTGTTGTTAACTGAACAAGCTGCTGACTTGGGCGAATGTTAACCAAGGTTCCACTGTATTCGGAGTTTGGGGAACCAAATGTAAGCCTGCCAATTCTGTCTTGCATCCCATTGAAGCATCGTAACAGTGTCAAGTATTCGGTAACCCCCCCCCCCCCCCCCCCGCCCCCCCCCCCAAAAAAACCCCGTCGTGGTACATTGTGGTCTGCTAATGCTGTGAACGCTGCCACTTTTTTTTCATTTATAAGACGCCGTCGCCGCCAGCTTGGCTCCAAGTTTGGAGACAGTTTCCATGGCGACGGTGTCCTATCGACACACTCGGCCTCACTCGACAGTCGACACTCCGTCGCCGGTGGTGGGAAATGAAGCCGTAGCGGTGGAGCTTGAGGAAAACTCGTATATGTTCTCAGGTAAAGCACGCCTGATGAAGACCTGCGACGGAAAAAAGCCGGGGTGACATTTTTTGCCGTTGATGTCATGCTGTCACTTGCGGCCTCACATCTGAAAAGGCCATGTTTCATTCATCCAACCCCCCCCCCTAAAAAAAAAAAAAAAAAAAAAAAGTTATCTTTGATGGGCCACAAAAGCAGGTCGTCAGCAGGTTGCAAAGGCCGGACATATGGCCGGGCAAATTATTGATGACTCAGCCAGTCGCATCCCGCCCCGCCTTTTATAGCGGGCCGTCGTCTCATTAAATGCGCCTCGGCTTGAATCCTCTGTCCTCTGTAATGCTGCCAGCTCGGCTGATCGGAGCGGAGAGAGGTGCTTCATTAATGCAGGCTGTCTGCTCGCTACTGTTTGACGCTTCCGCAAAACTGACCAGGAAAAGTTTTCACCTCCAACAATCAACATTTTCATTTGCTGGATTATGAAAAAGTTACTCAACTTTCTGTATTTTCATTCAATATCATATAAACTATTACTTTTGGTACAATAACACCAATACAGAACTTCATTTTAGCCCCTCCCCTGTTGGAAAATGGTTGATTCCTGTTCATTCATTCATTTTCTACCACTTATCCTCATGAGGGTCGCAGGGGGTGCTGGAGCCTATCCCAGCTGTCTTCGGGCGAGAGGCGGGGTACACCCTGGACTGGTCGCCAGCCAATCACACGGCACATATAGACATATTGTTATTCATTCATTAATCATATGACATTCTATGCATTATTAGAGACCTGTAGACATGAAATAACACCCCTATAGTCACCTTTACACTCGTATTACCGAGAATTATTTCATTTATTTTGGACCGCTTATCCTCATGAGGGTCGCAGGGGGTGCTGGAGCCTATCCCAGCTGTCTTCGGGCAAGAGGCGGGGTACACCCTGGACTGGTGGCCAGCCAATCACACGGCACATATAGACATATTGTTATTCCTTCATTAATCATATGACATTCTAGGCATTATTAGAGACCTGTAGATATGAAATAACACCCCTATAGTCACCTTTACACTCTTATTCCCGAGTATTAATTCATTTATTTTGGACCGCTTATCCTCATGAGGGTCGCAGGGGGTGCTGGAGCCTATCCCAGCTGTCTTAGGGCGAGAGGCGGGGTACACCCTGGACTGGTCGCCAGCCAATCACAGGGCACATATAGACATATTGTTTTTCATTCATTAATCATATGACATTCTATGCATTATTAGAGACCTGTAGACATGAAATAACACCCCTATAGTCACCTTTACACTCTTATTACCGAGAATTAATTCATATATTTTGGACCGCTTATCCTCATGTGGGTCGCAGGGGGTGCTGGAGCCTATCCCAGCTGTCTTCGGGCAAGAGGCGGGGTACACCCTGGACTGGTGGCCAGCCAATCACAGGGCACATATAGACATATTGTTATTCCTTCATTAATCATATGACATTCTAGGCATTATTAGAGACCTGTAGATATGAAATAACACCCCTATAGTCACCTTTACACTCTTATTCCCGAGTATTAATTCATTTATTTTGGACCGCTTATCCTCATGAGGGTCGCAGGGGGTGCTGGAGCCTATCCCAGCTGTCTTCGGGCGAGAGGCGGGGTACACCCTGGACTGGTGGCCAGCCAATCACACGGCACATATAGACATATTGTTATTCATTCATTAATCATATGACATTCTATGCATTATTAGAGACCTGTAGACATGAAATAACACCCCTATAGTCACCTTTACACTCTTATTACCGAGAATTAATTCATTTATTTTGGACCGCTTATCCTCATGAGGGTCGCAGGGGGTGCTGGAGCCTATCCCAGCTGTCTTATTAGGGCGAGAGGCGGGGTACACCCTGGACTGGTGGCCAGCCAATCACAGGGCACATATAGACATATTGTTATTCCTTCATTAATCATATGACATTCTAGGCATTATTAGAGACCTGTAGACATGAAATAACACCCCTATAGTCACCTTTACACTCTTATTACTGAGAATTAATTCATTTATTTTGGACCGCTTATCCTCATGAGGGTCGCAGGGGGTGCTGGAGCCTATCCCAGCTGTCTTATTAGGGCGAGAGGCGGGGTACACCCTGGACTGGTGGCCAGCCAATCACAGGGCACATATAGACATATTGTTATTCCTTCATTAATCATATGACATTCTAGGCATTATTAGAGACCTGTAGACATGAAATAACACCCCTATAGTCACCTTTACACTCTTATTATCGAGTATTAATTCATTTATTTTGGACCGCTTATCCTCATGAGAGTCACAGGGGGTGCTGGAGCCTATCCCAGCTGTCTTATTAGGGCAAGAGGCGGGGTACAGCCAATCACACCCACATTCATACCTATGGACAATTTGGAGTCGCTAATTAACCTAGCATGTTTTTGGAATGTGGGAGGAAACCGGAGTACCCGGAGAAAACCCACGCATGCACGGGGAGAACATGCAAACTCCACACAGAGATGGCTGAGGAATTGGAATTGAACCCTGGTCTCCTAGCTGTGAGGTCTGCGCGCTAACCACTAGTCCACCGTGCCGCTGATTCCTATTCATGTTTCAGGAAAATATCAGTTCCCTTCCAGTTAGAAAACCAGCTTCTTTCATTTAAAGTATTATTTTTTTTGCTTTTTGCGACTAAGCTAACCAACATAAACAATGGGTTGTTTTCCATCAAAGTAATTTATTTACAATATAAAACCTGGAGGGCTGCATGGTGGATGAGTGGTTAGCACACAGGACCACAGTCCAATTCCACACTCGGCCATCTCTGTTCTGCACGATACATGGGTTTTTCCCCGGGTACTCCGTTTTCCTCCCACATTCCAAAAACATGCTAGGCTAATTGTCCATTGGTATGAATGTGAGTGTGAATGGTTGTTTGTCTATATGTGCCCTGTGATTGGCTGGGGCACCAGTCCAGGGTGTACCCCACCCCGCCTCTCACCCAAAGACAGCTGGGATAGGCTCCAGCACGCCCGCGAACCTCGTGAATGAATGAATGAATAAAGCCTGGAGGGCTGCATGGTCCTCGAGTGGTTAGCATGCAGGACCCCAGTTCGATTCCAACTTGGGCCATCTCTGTGTGTAGTTTGCATGATCTCCCCGTGCATGTGTGGGTTTTCTCCTGGTACTCCGGTTTCCTCCCACATTCCAAAAACATGCTAGGTTAATTGGCGACTCCAAATTGTCCATAGGTATGAATGTGAGTGTGATTGGCTGTACCCCGCCTTTCGCCCTAAGACAGCTGGGATAGGCTCCAGCACCCCCTGCGACCCTCATGAGGATAAGCGGTACAAAATAAATGAATTAATACTCGGTAATAAGAGTATAAAGGTGACTATAGGGGTGTTATTTCATGTCTACAGGTCTCTAATAATGCATAGAATGTTGTATGATGAATGAATGAATAACAAAATGCTTATTTTTACGCTTGTGTTGTTGTTAAACATTACCTCTATAGTTAGTGAAGGTTTGACCCTGGAGATGATTATTCCGATTTCCCATATTCCCATATTCTTATCCTATTATTCCTATTTTTCCCATTATTTCCTACTGGGGCATTACTTTGGCTTTTATAATTAATGTTTTGGACAATGTCCTAATAAATTCTCATCTGAACCCCCATCCTAAGCTAGGTACAGGTCAAAGGTCACATTAGACCACCCGCTTTATCTTGTCAGTCATGGAAACCTGGCTTTGTTTCAGGTTTTGTGGTATCCAACCCACGTGGCGGGGGCAAGCTTAGGTCTAAAGTTGGAAAATAAATTTTCCAATTTTTTTCGCCCTTCTCATTTTCAGCAAGTGACCTTTTTTTTTTTTTTTTTGAATTGGTAGGGGGGTTCAAAGGTGACAGGCCACTTTCACATCATAATACACCTGATTTTTCTTCTTGTTGGTGGACATCAGTTCAGAAGGAAGCCTGGGTGGCGTCTGTCCGTCAAGCTTGACGTCGATTGCAGGATGACCTTCACACAACAGCGCCAGCGAAGTACTGCTGTCTGCTCCTGTGATTGCTCCTTGTACTCTTGACTTTTACTTCAGACGACTGTACGCATGGAGACGCTCGCTCCGAGGCTCGGTCGAGGCAGGGAGAGTGCATGGGAGCTAAAGCTGCATCACAATCATCTCCTTGACTCGTAAAGTGCTGGCAGCCTCTCAAGGGACAATAATATAGAAATTCAACTTTTAGAGAAGTCAGTGTGCAGCTTGTATGGGAGTGTAGATTTACAATTGAGTGTGCTTGGGCTCCTTTTATAATGTTGGAAAACGTCCATCTAGCACAGCTTCTGCTTCTCCATGTCACACAGTACATGTTGGAATTAGCGTTTCTCCTCAATTAACCGCAGCTCACCCAGTGCCATGTTTGCTTGAAGGCATGACACTATTATCTGCCGCCTCACATATGTTGGCAGATGTTTAGACAGTAATGGCTGTCTTCAGTGGATCTATTAAAATCAATAAAATCTCTACTGCTATGCTACGCAGGCAACCCGGGGCCATTTTTATCTCGCACAATACAAAAGTGCAATTAAATGAGAACTTAAAAACCCAACAAAAATGCATCATGTAACCTGTTAATAATAATAATAGAATGTGTCAACATTTACGGTCAAGTTGACATCTTTAATCTTTGGAATTTTGTAAATAATAAAATAAGTATGGGTTCACAAAATTTTACATGAAAAGTAGACTTTTGCCAAGCGCCATAGCCCCCCACATATTCCTTAACCATAAAAACATACCATGGAAGGGTTTGAATGACTTAAAAAATGCTAACTTTAGCATGGTAACACCTTACGTAATAGCAATACGTGTGCCTACCCTTTGAAAATGCTAAGAATGTTAATATAATTATGTTTGTATTCATAAAACATGTAAAAATGCTAGTGTGTTAGCATGTTAACATAATGTTAGCATGCCAACATGTTACCATAATGTTAGCATGCCAACGTGTTAGCATGCCAACGTGTTAACATAATGTTAGCATGCCAACGTGTTAACATAATGTTAGCATGTCAATGTGTTAACATAATGTCAGCATGCCAACGTGTGACCATAATGTCAGCATACCAACGTGTGACCATAATGTTAGCATGCCAACGTGTTAACATAATGTTAGCATGTCAACGTGTTAACATAATGTCAGCATGCCAACGTGTGACCATAATGTCAGCATACCAACGTGTGACCATAATGTTAGCATGCCAACGTGTGACCATAATGTTAGCATGCCAACGTGTGACCATAATGTCAGCATGCCAACGTGTGACCATAATGTTAGCATGCCAACGTGTGACCATAATGTTAGCATGCCAACGTGTGAACATAATGTTAGCATGCCAACGTGTGAACATAATGTTAGCATGCCAACGTGTGACCATAATGTTAGCATGCCAACGTGTGACCATAATGTTAGCATGCCAACGTGTGACCATAATGTTAGCATGGCAACGTGTTAGCATAATGTCAATATTCCAACGTGTTAGCATAATGTCAGCATGGCAACGTGTGACAATAATGTTAGCATGCCAACGTGTTAACATAATGTTAGCATGCCAACGTGTTAACATAATGTTAGCATGCCAACGTGTTAACATAATGTTAGCATGCCAACGTGTGACCATCATGTTAGCATGCCAATGTGTGACCATCATGTTAGCATGCCAACGTGTGACCATCATGTTAGCATGCCAACGTGTGACCATCATGTTAGCATGCCAACGTGTGACAATAATGTTAGCATGCCAACATGTGGCAATATTGTTAGCATGCCAACATTTGACAATAATGTTAACATGTCAACATAATGTTAGCATGCCAACATGTGACCATAATGTTAGCATGCCAACATGTTAGCATAACGTTAACACAAAATTGTAGAAATTGTACTACGCTATTGTTAGCATGCTAACACCATGATAGTACTAAGTGTTCATAAAATGGCCACAGTGCCGTATTTTGGACACCGATGGCCGAAACTATATTACAGTACTTTATATATACTGTAGTATTGTCCAAGACGGTCCTTCCACTATTTCTTCATCTTGTCGCGTATGTGTGGCGCATGTTTTGTGCAGCTGCGTTCATACAAGCGACTCTACATTCATGGCAATGGAGGCTCTATTGATTTCCATCATGTCACCTATTGACCCCTTGAGAGCTGTTAATATTCCCAGCTGTCAACTCTAAAAGCTCTTATTCTTCAAATAGAAAACCGTATTCCTGTTCCTTTGTGTTGCCTCTCCTGTCAAATGGACTCAGTTACGCCGTACAAAAAAAAAAACAAAACAAGGAAAAGTATCAAAAATGCTTTGGAGAGCTTCCAGTTGGCGGTAATCTCCTGCGTGTCCTCATGTGTTGTCACTTTGTTCGTGCCCCCCCCCCCCCCCACCTTATCCACCCACCGCTTACATTTCATGTCGATCATCCTCAACAATCCAATGCTCTAAATTACACAACATTAGCTCAGGAGATAATCGGATGCATTCGCTGACTGCAAAATAATGGCATCACCGCACATTTTAATGTTCACACGTCTGCCCGTTAATTCATTCACACCCTCTGTGTTACATTCATGAATTATTGATGGCACCCGATAAGAAAGTGATGCCATTCAAGCTGCAAAAAGGAGGACACCTGAACCTCTTTGTTATTATTCCAATCTAGGTGCCTTGTAGATTATTTATACAATGCTAATGTTTGAGCCATACTGATACTACTTGGTGTAAGTGGAACAGAAGTGGCATAGCAATTGACTAGCATGTAAATAGTGTGCATCTATTTGCTGTATGTGGAAGCATTGGGTATGATGTTATACATACATCACAAGGAGAGTGCTGGAGCCTATCCCAGCTGTCTTCGGGTGACAGGCGGTTGTACACGCTGGACTGGTCGCCAACCAATCACAGGGCACATATACACAAACAAATGAGAAGGCAGTATGGACTGATGCCCAAGTACTGAACAACCGTAGCAAGCAAACACAAACATTTCTATGGTTATCATCACATGTTCCCTCTCGCTTTTATTTATCACTAACAGTATCAGTAATTCCTCATTTATCTCGGCTAACCGGTTCCAGACCCGGTATAAGCAGGGTTCCTTCTTAGGAAGTGGAATATTTTCATAATTCAAGCAAGCAAACCTGTTTTATGACATTCTATGCATTATTAGAAAGCTGTAGACATGAAATAACACCCCTATAGTTACCTTTACATTCATTCATTTTTTACCGCTTATCCTCACGAGGGTCGCGGGGGTGCTGGAGCCAGTTTAAATAAAAAAACTTTGGAAAAAACGGACCGGCCATATTCAAATACTTGGCGGGCCGGATGTGGCCCCTGGGCCGTAGTTTGCCCACCCCTACACTAGAGCATCAATACATCATAATCTATCCATCCATTTTCTATTCCGCTTATCCTCATGAGGTTCATGGGCATGCTGGAGCCTATCCCAGCTGTCTTCTACACCCTGGACTGGTGGCCAGCCAATCACAGGGCACATATAGACAAACAACCATTCACACTCACATTCATACCTATGGACAATTTGGAGTCGCTAATTAACCTAGCATGTTTTTAGAATGTGGGAGGAAACCGGAGTACCGGGAGAAAACCCATGCATGCACCGGGAGAATGCACGGAATTGAACTTGGGTCTCCTAGCTGCGAGGCCTTAGTGCAAACCACTTGCACACCGTGCAGCCTGTTTCAAAGTTATCAGATATTAATGTAATGTAATGTAAAGTGTCAGGTTTCCTACTAAATTCAGTACAATTATTTTCATACAAAGTCATATAAAAAAACTTTATTGATTAATACCAGTACATCCACACTCAAAGAATCGGATTCTGAGTGGCGAGAGTTTGCTGTTCCGTCACGGCGAGCGTTAATGGGCTCTCATGCGCTGGATATTCATCACAGCCTTTGCAGGTAATGACGGAGCGAGGAGGTTCAATATGGCCCACCTCTCCACCGTGTCATGTTTGTTTAGCGAGGCCGTGCTGAGTGGGCCGGCAGGTGGCTGGAGTGGCGGCACTCTGCCGGATTCAACGCGCGTGTGTGTTCTATACTGGTGATAATTAGCCAACAAAGTCACGGTTTTGAACCTCTTGATCTCCCACAAGCTGCCAACCGGTACATAAACGTCCTGTACACTTGAAGGCATCATTCGGAATATAATCCAATCATATTACCCTTTTTAAGCGAACTAAACATGACTAAAAATGTTCGAGGTCTAATTAATAACGTGGTTAACAAGGTGTGTCCCGGTTCTTGTGCAGACTGTATTTGTTGACTAATGATTCCCGTGCAGAGCGTGCGTGTCGGAGCGTGGACGTTGTTGTTGTCCTCCCGACTAACAATGTGTAAAGGGACTCGTGCTGGGAGACATATGCTATACGACAGCACGGCACGGGATTCAAAGCGTACAACTTCTTCTCTTCTTTGCCGCCGTTTGACAAAGCCAAAGCTGTTGTTGCATCACCTCCGGGCGTCCCATGCGGGGACATTGGTGTGCTTGATCAAGCGCTCTAGCTTGTTTTTTTTTTTTTTTTTAAAGCCTCACTCGGCCGAGGATGGCAGTAAAAGTCGGGAAATGAGCCACAGAGGGAGAACAAAAGAGGGGAGGAGTTAAAATGTTGATCATGGTTCGGGATTTGTACAACTTCGCACTAAAGCTAATAATAACCCCATCTGTCTGGAATTACTACCGAATCTAAACACATTTGCATTAACATCTGTGGCTGTAGGCAACCTCCTAATTAATTTTGAAGTGAGTGTTGCGCATCCATGCACTGTCACATGCTACTCAGCTACTCCCATCATGTAAGTTTACCCCTTTTTTATTAATAACTTATTATTATTTATTAATTATTAATATTACAACATTGGTTCTGTTGTTGCTGCTTTCTATTAATTAATTGCAAAAATATTCAATTTACAAATAAGGATTCTTACTTTACATTTTTATTAATCGTAATAAAAACAGGATTTCTCGATACATTAGTTTTTGCATTTCACTCAATCTGTATTCAAGGTGGCTGCGCGGTGGTTGAGTGTTTAGCGCGCGGGCCTCACAGCTAGGAGACCCGAGTTCAATTCAGTTCACTCCGGTTTCCTCCCACATTCCAAAAACATGCTAGGTTAATTAGCGACTCCAAATTGTCCATAGGTATGAATGTGAGTGTGAATGGTTGTTTGTCTATATGTGCCCTGTGATTGGCTGGCCACCAGTCCAGGGTGTACCCAGCCCTCTCGCCCCAAGACAGCTGGGATAGGCTCCAGCACCCCCCCACACAACCCTCGTGAGGATAAGCGGAAGAAAATAAATTAATAAATTAGTTGTTAATGATGATTAATCGTGATTATTTTTTTTAAACATGATTAATCAGATTAAAAATGTATCATTTGTCAGCCCTAATGCTTTGATGCAGCTGTACATACAAACACAGCATTCATTCAACCAGCATGAGTATTCTCCGACCGAGTACCACTTGTAATGGGTTCAATGCCGCTAAGGTACTACTATTTATACTTTTAATACATTGGCTGTGAAAAAGGCCATTGTCTGTACTAAAGGGCACCTATTAGGCTCATTTTCGGCCTTTTGTATTGAATTGTGGACTCATAGAGCTTTCTAGATCTTCCATATTCTGCACCTATTCCACCTGTATTTCATTGCATTTCCAAAAATGGTCTATTTTTTTATTTATTCCACCCATGGCCCGCCGATCCGCTATCATTGTGCCCACTCAGCTTGTACCTAGGCATGCCCATATAAGTGTTAGAAAAAAAACCTCTGAAACCGAGCATTCAGAGCCATCCCTAACTTCCAAACCTCATTATCAGAACCTTTGGCATCATTTAACATGAGAATAGAACATTCTAACAACATTTATAGGTCAGAAAAATGAAAAAAAAAGCATAATAAGTCGCTTTACCTTGAAATATAAATAGCAATAAAGGAGAAACTGCGGCCACTTCAAATGCTGTGTCCATTGTATAAGCTTATATGCAGACGTAAACGACCAGAAAAGCATCTTTTTTTTTATCCTCACATCTTCATGTTGAAGGGCAGCCCTGTCAATAACTGCCCACAGCCCTGCCTGAAGACGCCACGCTTTATTGACTGCAACTTGCCATTCACAAAGAAACCCCAGACTTTGCCATATCTAATAAAGGCTGCAACCAGGAGATAAAAGCTCAAATTCTAACACAAGACTAAGACAGAGGATATGGTCCCCCCCCCCCCCCCTCAACAAAACCGACACACTTTTCCTTCAGCCCTGACACAAAAAAAAAAAATCATCAGACTTCAGTATGAATCAGCAGCAACATCTTGCTTATAAAGCCTCCGTTTGGCTGCCTGGCTGGAAACGTGTGGCGTTTACTCAGCAGACTATTGATAGTGAAAGCAATAGCAGCTCTTTTATTAATAATAGTAATACAATAACAATAAATAAAACATGGCCAGTCGATCGATTTTAAACAAGTCATTTAATCCAGGCTCTAAACTGTCACCGTATTAAAATATAAATGAAAAAAAATTCCCACAAGTCAAATCTCAAGTCAAGAAAGTCACTTCCTGTATGTCACGTCCCAATACTTTTGCATCAATACTTTCTTCTGTAATGAAAATCATCAATAAACATTGGACAGCAAGTGATTAAGTCTGACAGGACAATGTGTTACCTTATCATTAAACTGCCAGTGTGATTTAAAGCAACACTATGTAATCATTTCTTTATATACACTCGGTCTTTCATGTTGATGGACCAGCCAGGTCTGCTACTAGCATACTGTTTATTGGTATGGTACTAAAAATGTACCTACACTGCACAGAGGAAACTTTTAATAATGATCTGAAGTTGACATGTATGAAGAAGTGCATGCAGAGGTAGATAAAACTCCATAAAACTACAATAGGAGGGTGTCTACAGCCACAGTTGTTAAATCATTCCTTAGATGTTTTTTATAATCCCCAATGCTCTATCACAACAATGTATTTTTTGTGCAAAAGAGGCAAAAAAAAAATTTTTTTTTAGTTGGGAGCTGATATTTTCCTGAAACATCTCCACGTTCTAATTCCTAAAGAACGAAAAAATGTTGAAACAAGCATTTTTTTTCAGATGAAAGACTGGATGCTGATGTATGCCATCTTGTGGAGTTCTTAAAAACTACAATAGGAGGGTGTCTACAGCCACAGCTGTTAACTCATTTCTTAGCAGACGTAGTTATACATGCTCTGTCACAACAAAGTATTTTTTGTGCACAAGAGGCAAAAAAAATTGCACTTATGGATTTTATTTCACAGTAATTTTAAGCCATAAAAACAGCCATAAAGTATCTTCACAAAATGCTGTGTTTTATTTTATTTTTTTTTAGTTGGGAACTGATATTTTCCTGAAACTTCTCCATGTTCTACTGCTGTTTCCTAAAGAACAAAAAACATTTTTCAGATGAAAGACTGGATGCTGATGTATGCCATCTTGTGGAGGTCTTAAAAACTACAATAGGAGGGTGTCTACAGCCACAGCTGTTAACGCATTTTTTAAGGCAGACGTAGTTATACGTGCTCCATCACAACAATGTATTTTTTGTGCATTTTAAGCCATAAAAACGGCCACAAGGTATCTTCAAAAAAATGCTGTTTTTATTCTTTTTTTTTAGTTGGGAGCTGATATTTTCCTGAAACTTCTCCATGTTTTACTGCTGATTCCTAAAGAACAAAAAAATGTAGAAACAAGCACTTTTTTTCAGATGAAAGACAGGAGTCTAATCTTTCTTTTGGTGGTTTCCATGTTTATATAGCCGGAGAACATAATGATGTGTGTGCCTTGAAAGATCAGTCAAAATTGTCAAAATAATCTCTGTGGGCAATGTCATGTCAGAAAATTGATACATTTTTTTTTAGCTTTTTAGAAAGGAGTTTGCATTTCACACAGTGCTTTTGAAGGTAAATGCCACTTTACTCCTGCAGGGGGAGCCCTACAGCACAACACTATTATTCCTTACTGTTGCTTTAAGCTCTTTATCACGTTACACAAGTGAGTGCAGCCTTAGAGTGAAACCTAAAAGGAGGAACGTGGGAAACAAAGATTTTTAGACACTTCCATCCAGGTCGTCTATGAAAATGTGTCATACCATTCCCACTTAATAAGGTCGGCCATGTTCTCCAAACCGCTGTCCCCTGGGGATATCCGTCTCCCTCAAACAGCAATTTATCGAGCCGGGCAGCCTCGTCTTTCTTTTTTTTTTTTTTTTTTTTTTTTTTTTTCTTTTTTTTAACCATCACGAGAAGCTGTAATTCTCTCTCGGTATCCTCGGCACGATCTCTCCTCCCTCTCTCTCCTCCACAAAGGAGCGGGCTCGGGCAAGTTGCATACAAAATAGCTGACTCAATCATCCAGCTGCATAATCAAGATAAGGGAGACGGTGACAGGAAGTGTGGAGAGACGGCTTTGGCAACATTGACTATGAGATGGAAGCAAAGTTCTAAACACTCGGTGGACTCTAAACGCTTCCTTGGCTTCCAGTTGTTAATAAATCAAAAGTTGAACATGCGTCCGATGCAAAAAAAAAAAAAAACACCCAACTTGTCACTTTTTTGGCTCTTATGGGCCACCAGCAGGTGCGGCGTGTATTTAACTTGGCATCCTGTCAGCTTTTTTCCTCTCCTCCAGACTGGCACATTGAAGGAGATTTAACCTCAGAGATGAGCAGGATGTGCTTTGGCACAAAAAATACATAATAAAAAAAAAAAATGAAAATCAATCCATCTCAAGGTTTTTGCGTCTCATAAATCAGCTGTAGCGTGCCGGCCGAGTGTGCATTTCCAAGACAGATGGCACAGAGGCTGCAAAATCCTCAGCTTATCTTAGTGAGCCTGCACAACCAACTGTAATGACCGCACAGTCTAATAGAATAGATTAAGGCCAAGCAATGGCTAATCATTTTCTACTTCTTCTGTACAGACTATTACAATGGCTTGATTCCAACTTTTATGACTAAAATGCTTAATTATTTATTTGTTTAATTAAGCTTTTTTTATTTTATATTATTTAGAATTTTTTTTTCTTAATAAAACAACTTTTTTTTCAAAAAACAAGCATTTTTAATGAAAATGTTCCCTTATAGAGGTGGAGCTGTCCATGGTGCTGAATGCTCTGTCGCCCATATTAGATATACGTGCACTGCATACTCTAAAACATCACAAACAACACTTCAAAATTTTTGCTTTTTCTTCCATAATTTGTCCACCACATGCAGCATAACAGCAACCAAACAGGTGAAGCAATAATTTTAAAGGCAAAAAACATTTTTTTTTTAACAAGAGCCACGCTTGTTGCATGATAAAGTCCAAATAGAACATTTTCTTACCTGTGTCAATAAAAGAGGATGGCTCGCTCAGATCAGTGTCTTTGCGCTCTAAGAATGGGTGGCAGAATTGTGTCGGGAAAGAAGCTTCCAAGTGTTTCCCGTTTGGGTCAAGGCGTTGGTAGGAGACGGCGCTGAAAGATCCATGTTTAATAACAGTGCTGCTGAGGCTCCATCGCTTCAGCTGAGCAGCGAACCTGCTCGGGCTTCTTCTTTCTATCTGCCGAGACACCAGCGAGGGAGAGAGGGGGAGGCGCGCAGGAGGAGGAAGTGTGTGTGAGCGTGAGTGGGTGGGGGCTGCTGTCAGCTTCAGCTCACACGCTGCCAAGAGAGACGAGTGGGGTTTTTTTTTTTTGTTTTGTTTTTTTTTTGGATCAACACGGTAAAGTTGTAAAGCTCCTAATGAGATATACCAGCTTTAAAAAAAAAGGGCTCAACAACAGGCGGGAGCCTGGGACCGTAGGTAGCTCCACCCCCTCACCACGCCCGCAATAGCTACACCCCGGCGTGAAGTTGATTAGTCAAAATATATCTGGAGTATACTAATAAAAAATGCATTTATAAAAGAAAAAAAATGACATTTATACCAGGAAAAAAAATTCGAAAATTACGAGAATAGTCCTATTTTCACCAGAATATTGTTTTTATTTACAAAATATCTTTATTTCATTTTGTTAAATTAATTTTGGAGATTATAAATTAAATTTAAAGGAATAAAGAAAAGTTGTAGTATGCTTCTTTTTTCATGTAATTAATTATTTTTTTTAATTTAATTTTTCAATGTATTATACTGACTATAATCCTTCTCAGGCAGGTTTCAGATTATTATCACAATATAATTCCGTTGGTGATTATTTGTTTTCATAATATTTGGCATTTATTCGTTCAGATTTGACTTTTTATTTCCTGATACATCTTTAAATTCAAATTCAATTTGTCTGTAATATTCATGGAGTATACAGGGGTCATACACAGCTGTGGCTGTAGGCAACCTCCTGTTGTTAGTTGTTTATTTACGGTGTAAAACTGTAAAAAAAGTGTTCTGCATCATTTGAAAATCAGCAACATTTGGAAAGTGAGTGGAATTTAATTTTAATTTTAATTTTAATTTTAATTTTAATTTTAATTTTAATTTTAATTTTAATTTTAATTTTAATTTTAATTTTAATTTTATTTTTATTTTTATTTTTATTTTTATTTTTATTTTTATTTTTATTTTACAGATTAATTCTCCTTGTTGCTAGGCAGAGTTCCTTTAGTGCTCACCTGGGCAGTGGGGGGGAGGAGCCACACCCACACCCACTTTTTTCACTGAATAGGTGTCCAATCATGTTTTGAATGCCATTCAGTACTCCGCCACCAGAGGGCGTAGTTTCGCATACATTGTGTTACTCCTGTATGAAGATTACTGTGATCTACTGCTGTCTGTATTTATGTGCAGGCCTGCCTAGTTTGGTTGTACTTCCTTCAAACACGCACACACGCCAACATACATCATAAACGACCCCCCCCCCTCAGATAAATGACCAAATAATGAAATAAACTCTCAGAGTAGCAATGACGGTGGCCCATAATTTTCAGGGCTTAACTAGAAAGCAAAGGGGCGGGGTGGGGCGGGGCGGGGCAGGCAGCCGCTAAAGCAGATCATACTTCACCGCAGAGGTCAGTTCTGGTTCCGTGTGATGCTAAATCAATACGTTTTAATGATAAATGATGGAATACCACAAAGATGCTGCATGGGCATGCTGTAATAGTGCAAACAAAAGGGATTTGGGGAAATAAAAACATCATTCAACATGCAATACTCACATAAAAAGCTGATTTTCAGAATACTTTTATACAATATTTTACAATAGTTTTGTAACAAAGACAATGATAATTAATTATAATTATTTAATAATTATAAATATTTTATAATTGTAATAATTAATAATTATAATAAAATAACAATAATAATAAAATAATAATAATAATAATAATAGTAATAATAATAATAAAATATAATAATTATAATTATGTACAGTTAGTACAGCATTGCTTACATATCAAATCCAAACATGACCTTAGACGTTTGTACAGGAGTGTATGTAAGACTGAAAATGTGTCTAATTTAATGTTAAGTCATACTATATGTCCAAATGTACGAGGAATATACTGCACTATAGTACTACAGTAGTATAAATATTCACTTGAAGACATTAAAAGTAAGTATTTGTCACCTCTGCTTTAAGTTTTAGACCATACAGCCTCATGTCTTCCTCAATGTCGAAGTCTGAGGACTACCCCCAGTGTGTGGGTGGAGGACGGACGGGGGAAGAGGGGGGGCACGGGGGTTCTGTAAAGGCATCGGCATCAGTGGCGGTGAAGGGAAGGAATGTGTGAAATGCGGACAAGGACGTACCGCAGCAGCTCTGAGGAAGATAGACGCATTCTAATATCCTCGCCGTGTCTGCTGTTGGTCTCTGAGGACTGAACGCCACATTAAAACACAACTTAGACACGGCGAGAGGCAAAGGTCTCCAATAGGGAAGCAAGGAAATAATATGTCTGCTTCAGCTCGGAGATGAAATATTGACTTTAGGGATGTAGGATCCTGCCTTTTCTATTGTGATCATGCTACATTATAATACCATATTTCACCTTCGATAGCAACTTTATTATATTTAGACTGTGTTTATATTTCTTTAAACATCTGGAGGTTGCTTTGTATCGTTGAATTTCACTGCCAGAAAGTACTGGAAAAGAGTACTTATATATTTATATTTACAATATGTACTACAGAAGAGCATGTGAACGCCTCTTCCTTGTTTACTTCTTACATGTTCTCCTCCACAACTTTCGCAGTGCACCAAAAATCTGTGTTTAAACTCCGAATTGTTACTTTTCAAAAATGGCTGCCATTGAATCGAGCTAGGGCTGCACGGCGGTCGAGTGGTTAGCACGCAGACCTCGCAGCTAGGAGACCAGGGTTCATTTCCACCTTCTCTGTGTGGAGATTGCATGTTATCCCCGTGCATGCGTGGGTTTTCTCCGGGTATTCCGGTTTCCTCCCACATTCCAAAAACATGCTAGGTTAATTAGCGACTTCAAATTAGGTATGAATTAGGTATGAATGTGAGTGTGAATGGTTGTTTGTCTATATGTGCCCTGTGATTGGCTGGCCACCAGTCCAGGGTGTACCCCGCCTCTCGCCTGAAGACAGATGGGATAGGCTCCAGCACCCCCACGAAGATAAGCGGTAGAAAGAGAATGAATGAATGAATTGAGTCAATAATGATTCGGAGTGCATGAGAAAGTATGAAGGAGCATCAGAACCAATGTTGTAATACTAATGAGTTCATTGTCAACAATAGCGAATAGCGAAGTAACATTTTAAAGCGGTTGCTTATCACGTGGCGTTAACACTCAGGAGGTTGCCTACAGCCACAGCTGCGTTTTTAACTACAACCGTTATGGTTATTTCATACCACACCCCGGTGACTATAGAATACTCAATTGGAGTATATTTTACTATACTCATAGATAGTCCATAAAGTCCAGGGTATCTCGCCGGAAGGCAGCTGGCTTAGGCTCCAGCACCCCCGCAACCCTCATGAGGATAAGCGGTAGAAAATGAATGAATTGAGTTAATAATGATTCGGAGTGCATGAGAAAGTATGAAGGAGCATCACAGCAGTGACTCACTCACCAATGTTGTAGTACTAATGAGTTCATTGTCAACAATACCGAAGTTGCATTTTAAAGCATGTGCTTATCATGTGGCGTTAACACTCAGGAGGTTGCCTACAGCCACAGCTGCATTTTTGACTACAACTGTTTTTTTTTGTGTGATTATTTCATACCACACCCCGGCAACTGTAGGATACTCAATTGGAGTATATTTTACTATACTCATATATAGTCCAGGGTATCTCACCAGAAGACAACTGGGATAGGCTCCAGCACCCCGCGACCCTCATGAGGATAAGCGGTAGAAAATGAATGAATGAATTGAGTTAATAATGATTCGGAGTGCATGAGAAAGTATGAAGGAGCATCACAGCTAATGAGTTAATTGTCAACAATAGCAAAGTAACATTTTAAAGCGGGTGCTTATCATGTGGCGTTAAAACTCAGGAGGTTGCCTACAGCCACAGCTGCATTTTTGACTACAACTGTTGTGATTATTTCATACCACACCCCGGATACTCAATTGGAGTATATTTTGTTATTCTCATATATAGTCCATAAAGTCCAAGGTATCTCACCGGAAGACAGCTGGGATAGGCTCCAGCATACTCAAGCAAAATGGATGGATGAGTGATTTTTACATCATATTTTTCAATAAATGTGACTTTTTAGAGCAATAATAAATATCGTGGGAGTTATTGCTGTACCTAATGAAGTGTCCAGTGAATGTCCAACAGTAGTGACATTAAAAATGGGGGGGGGGAAAGCAATCTGGCGGTCTGACTTGTTGGACACGCCCATTCCAATGAAAAGATGATAATGCCACTAAATGAAGTCCGAGCGGAGAAGAAAAGGAGGCATATAGGCGGAATTAATTATTTAAATCCTTCATTTAGTGCCTAAGCCAATTTGGTGGCGGGGGCGGGAGAGAGAGAGAGGGGGGGGGGGCGGTAATGGCGCTGGCAATAATTCAGGGGTGGAGACGGGGGTTAGCGAGCGCCGGTTGATTTAATGGAATATCTGCTGTCAATGAAGTGCGGCGGATCCATCTTTGCTGCATGAGGAGGAAGAGGGGCAGACTCGGCCAAATGGAAGGGGGGGGGGGCAACTTAATGCTCTTTGCATACTAACTGGGGACCGTTAAAATGGACCAAATGTTTTCTTATGCATTACATTTGTACCAATATGGAGGCATGCAGGTATGCACAGTTAAGCGTTTAATTACACTGAGAGTCTTTACTTATACGGTTGCGGCTGAACAACCATGGCAATCAAACACAAACATTTCTATGGCTACCATCACGTGTTCCCTCTAACTCATTTATCTCAGCTAACCGGTTCCAGACCCAGTTCCTTTTTAGGAAGTGGAATATTTTCATAATTCAAGCATAGCAAACCTGTTTTATGACATTCTATGCATTATTAGAGACCTGTAGACATGAAATAACACCCCTATAGTTACCTTTACACTCTTGTTACAGAGTATTCATTCATTAATTTTGTACCGCGTATCCTCACGAGGGTCACAGGGGTGCTAGAGCCAATCCCAGCTTCTCCTTTATTGCTATTTATATTTCAAAGTAAGGGGAACAATTATGCATTTTTTTTCATTTTTCTGACCTATAAATGTTATTAGAATGTTCTATTCTCGTGTTAAACAATGCCAAAGGTTCTGATAATGAGGTTTGGAAGTTGGGTTTGGCTTTGAATGCTCGGTTTCAGAGTTTTTTTTTCTAACACTTATATGGGCATGCCTAGGTACAAGTTGAGTGGGCCCAATGACAGCAGAGTGGGTGTCCCCGGAGGCGAACCATGAATGGAATAAATAAAAAAAAACAGACAATTTTTGGAAATACAGGTGGAATAGGTGCAGAATCTGGAAGATCTAGAAAGCTCTATGAGTCCACAATTCAATACAAAAGGCCGAAAATGAGCCTAACAGGTCCCCTTTAATACAGACAATGGCCTTTTTCACAGCCAATGTAATAAAAGTATAAATAGTAGTACTTTAGCGGCATTGAACCCATTATAGGTGGTACTCGGTCGGAGAATACTCTGTCTGCACAGCTGCATCAAAGAATAACACTAGGGCTGACAAATGATTGATTTATGGGCATGCCTAGGTACAAGCTCAGTGGGCCCAATGACAGCAGAGTGGGTGTCCCCGGAGGCGGGCCAAGGGTGGAATAAATTAAAAAACAGACCATTTTTTGGAATAGGTGCAGAATCTGGAAGATCTAGAAAGCTCTATGAGTCTACAACTCAATACATTCATTCATTCATTTTCTACCGCTTATCCTCACGAGGGTCGTGGGGGGGGGGGGTGCTGGAGCCTGTCCCAGCTGTATTCGGGCGGAAAGGCGGGGTACACCCTGGACTGGTGGCCAGCCAATCACAGGGCACATATAGACAAACAACCATTCACACTCACATTCATACCTATGGACAATTTGAAGTCGCTAATTAACCTAGCATTTTTTTGGAATGTGGGAGGAAACCGGAGTACACAGAGATGGCCGAGGGTGGAATTGAACTCGGGTCACCTAGCTGTGAGGCCTATGCGCTAACCACTCATCCACCGTGCAAAGAAAGTTACATAATTTTTTTACAATTGTATAATTCAACATATTTGAAAGGGAGTAGGAAGAAGCCAAAAGTATAAAGAATGTGTAATATTGGAAAAAAAAATCCAATGTAAATAAATAAAACGACAACAGCAGTGGAAAAATGGCAGACGTCCGAAGGATGTCGTCGATGGGTGACGTCACACGGACAACGTTGACTTTTTTTTTTTTTTTAAGGCAAACACTCACAAGCTCTTAAATGACAGGACAAGAACGTACAAGTTCATGAATTATACACATTTTGGAGGCAGTGTGTAAAATATATACATAGGTACATCCATTTTCGGCCTCTAATGGATGGAGTAGTAGTAGTAGTACTGTGTTTTTAAAAAAAAAGTCACAAACATCCACTTAGGCTGTTTTAATTATACATATCTTGTATCCTTCATCCAAATCCATCCGCTGTGTAATCCGTGTAAATGTATCAATAGGTGCTATTTATAGGCAGGGATATAGGGGTGGGGAGGGGGGCGACCCCAAAGCATGAGTGGCTCAGCTGGGAGCGCTGAAAGCACCAACATGGTTTTTATTTTCAGCGCCGGCATAAATAAAGCGCCGCGCATTCCGAGAGTACAGCGAGAGGCTGCGGAATGTCGTTGCAGCTGGGAGGGCCCCGGCGTCTCTTTTGTAAGGCTTTTAGTGTAGGTGGTGTGTTTATCCCAACGGTCACGCTGAGACAGCCACCGTCGAGGGCCGGCCGGCGGGGCCCGGGCCGTCCTCGCTGAGTTGGCGGACGAGTTAGCCCACGCTCGGCTCGCCGCACTTCTCACTCCTCTGCTGCTGTTATACTGCATAAACTGTCAGATAGCTTCACTAAATACATGAGGGTGGAAGTAACGGAACAGGGACACATTTGTGGTTTGGTACTCTGATCTGGTCTCACTTTGGTTTGGCTGTGTTTGCGTTTACATTGGTATTTTTGTCTTGGATCCAAACATTGAGTAGTAAAGAACAGCAAAATCATGTCAACATGACATGTACATTCAGCTGTAGAACAGTTTCAGTTCATAGTTTTACACCGTTTGACGCCCCTGCACAACATGAAGCTCCATTGCTCCATTGACTTTAAATATACAAACGTGCTCCCCAATGGTGATCGACGAGGGTCGAGGTGGATGCTGGAGCCTATCCCAGCTGTCTTCACACAAGAGGCGGGGTTACACCCTGGACTGGTGGCCAGCCAATCACAGGGCACATATAGACAAACAACCATTCACACTCACATTCATACCTATGGACAATTTGGAGTCGCTAATTAACCTAGCATGTTTTTGGAATGTGGGAGGAAACCGGAGTACCCGGAGAAAACCCACGCATGCACGGGGAGAACATGCAAACTCCACACAGAGATCGCCGAGGGTGGAATTGAACCCTGGTCTCCTAGCTCTGAGGTCTGCGCGCTAACCACTCGACCACCGTGCAGCTTAGTCGCCAATTAACCTAGCGTGTTTTTGGAATGCGCGCTAACCACTCGACAGCCGTGCAGCCTCGTGTCTTTGGGTGAGAGGCGGGGTACACCCTGGACTGGTGGCCAGCCAATCACAGAGCACATATAGACAAACAACCATTCACACTCACATTCATACCTATGGACAATTTGGAGTCGCTAATTAACCTAGCATGTTTTTGGAATGTGGGAGGAAACCGGAGTACCCGGAGAAAACCCACGCATGCATGTGGAGAACATGCAAACTCCACACAGAGATGGCCGAGGGTGGAATTGAACTCGGGTCTCCTTGCTGTGAAGTTGCATTTTCCAGGGGAGAAGAGTGGCGAGTGGACAGGAAGTGACGTCAAAGGGTTCAGAGTTGAGTTTCAGCTGTGTGTGGGATTTCAGGATTTTTGTTGATTTTGTTTGTTGATTCAGCTGCAGGGTGCCCGAGTGGTTAGCGCGCAGGCCTCAGAGCTAGGAGACCCGAGTTTGATTCCACCTTCAGCCAGACTTGACTGTGATAAGTGAATTTCCACAACGTATGAGTCCTTACTTATAAATGCAATATCTTTTTCATTAGAGCATAGCCACAATGTCTATGACAATTATTAGAGATCCCTAGACATGAGATAGCACCCCTATAGTCACCTTTACACACAACTATAGGATATAATTACAGCAAATAAGTCGTTTAAGATAAAAATGAAGCTTGTGTGTACATGCTCATGTTGTTATTATATATTTTAATAATCATGAGGGCTGCACGGCTGGGAAACCCGGGTTCAATCCCACCCTCGGCCATCTCGGTGTAGAGTTTGCATGTTCCCCTCGTGCATGCGTGGGTTTTCTCCGGCTTCCTCCCACATTCCAAAAACATGCTAGGCTAATTGGCGACTCCATAGGTATGAATGTGAGTGTGAATGGTTGTTTGTTTATATGTGCCCTGTGATTGGCTGGCCACCAGTCCAGGGTGTAACCCCGCCTCTCGCCCGAAGACAGCTAGGATAGGCTCCAGCACCCCCCACGACCCTGGTAGGCATAAGCGGTAGAAAAACAATGAATGAATGTTTGTTGAACAAAAGCCATGTTTTTCAGGTCTGGTGCTTGTGTATCACTGAAACACAATACCTCTCTTAGAGATCGGGGTAGGTTTATATCACCCAAAGAACTGTACATTACGTCTCTAGTTGAACTCTTACATTGTAGAATAGTAACACCACTCTCGGCTGACTCATTGCCAACATTTTACCCAGTCAGCAATGCTCTCTCACCTGTCTGGACACAGAGGAGTAAAAAAAAAAAAATAGCTATTTAATAATTCATCTGCAGGAAGCGTCTCCTTCTTTCGTCATCCCCACGTGTCCTGAGATGTATAACTCAGCGAGACGGAGTGGGACGCTGGAATGTGCCGACAGAAAGGACGAGGCTTTCAGGATGACCAAACACGCTGTCTGATGTGAGCTTGATGATTCACTAGAAGAAGCTCTTTGAACACCTAAAGTGGTTGAGAAGAACCAGAAGCAGCTCAGAAATAGATGAAACCCAACATGAGTACTACTACTCTTGTGTATATATATATATATATATAGTATATAATATAGTTATGGTAAAAGCCCCAATTAATGCCTCTTTGTGTCTGTTTGCGTCATTACATTCATTCATTCATTTTCTACCGTTTATCCTCACGAGGGTCGCGGGGGTGCTGGAGCCTATCCCAGCTGTCTTCGGGCGAGATACCCTGGACTATATATGAGTATAGCAAAATATACTCCAATTGAGTATCCGAAACGGTCTAGTGGTTAGCGCACAGACCTCACAGCTAGGAGACCAGGGTTCAATTCCACCCTCGGCCATCTCTGTGTGGAGTTTGCATGTTCTCCCCGTGCATACGTGGGTTTTCTCCGGGTACTCCGGTTTCCTCCCACATTCCAAAAACATGCTAGGTTAATTAGCGACTCCAAATTGTCCATAGGTATGAATGTGAGTGTGAATGGTTGTTTGTCTATATGTGCCCTGTGATTGGCTGGCCACCAGTACAGGGTGTACCCCGCCTCTCGCCCGAAGACAGCTGGGATAGGCTCCAGCACCCCCTGCGACCCTCGTGAGGAAAAAGCGGTAGAAAATGAATGAATGAGTATCCGAAAGTCGCCGAGGTGTGGGATGAAATAATCATACCATTTGTAGTCAAAAATGCAGCTGTGGCTGTAGGCAACCTCCACATGATAAGCACCCACTTTAAAATGTTACTTCGCTATTGTTAACAATGAACTCATTAGTACTACAACATTGGTGAGTACACCCTGGACTGGTGGCCAGCCAATCACAGGGCACATATAGACAAACAACCATTCACACTCACATTCATACCTATGGACAATTTTGAAAAAAAAAAAAAACACATTTATTAAAAACAGAAAAATATACAAACTTTTTCAGTGCTTTGGTTTCCGATTTTCTACAATAAAAGCTCTGATAAAATATTCCACTGTTTTCAAATATCTTTTTTTTCCTGCACAAAATAAGATGAAAAATAAATAAACAAATCAAGAATAAAAAAAATTAATCAATCAGTAATAAATAATATAATAATAATAATAATAATAAAACGGCAAATAATAAAAACTTAAGAAACCACATATAGTTGGTGGGTAGACAAATTATTTTTTTCAGATTAAAATGAACAAAGCATTATTAGAGCCCTGTAGACATGACAAAACACGACTATAGTCACATTTATACTTTTTTTATTTACAACATATTGCGTAACTGCAGGGTCTTGAGACACATGCTAACTCGCAAACTAGAGAGCTAGCGACCTAAACGGTAGCCTTCAAGTTATATTCCTTTAAACTTAAATCGCCAAAAAACTTACCACTTCCACACGGATAGGGAGGATAACTATTAACAGTTATTTAACCTTTAACATGAACATTAATTAAATGTAATAATTTTTTCTGGGTACATGATACTATACGGCATCCATATCAAACTAACATTAAACTTTCATATCAAGGCCGGGGCCTCAAAGCCACGTGTTTGAGACCCCTGCGTTGGTTGATTGAGGGTATTGTATATATACATAATGTGTTGTAGAATGTTTTTTTGGTGTGTGTCTTTTTGAACAACAACAACAACAGGTGAACACATGTCTGTTGGGCGAGTACACTTGACTTACTCACCTTTTGAAGCTGCGTTCAAAGCACCAAAGCATTTACAGCAAGCGGTTCATCTAAACGGTCCCTCACCTTGACGCTTCCGCCAGGTCACCTCAGTATCTCAGCTCCTCCAGTTCAAAAAAATCTACCATTAAAAAAAAAAAGTTACAGATAAATATCTTCACATCGCTTCACAATCTGTCATACTGTTATAATCCTCACTCGGGAATGGAACCGTAGGCGGGTGTCCTCTGCCCGGCATCCGTGTGGGCTGCTTGCGGGGCCCGGTAGCTAGCTCTCTCTAAAGGATAGGCCATGGAGGAGATGCCAGACTGGACTGCTTGAGACAGACAGATGCAGACTGGTGGGCGCCTCGCCGCTTCAAAAAATGCCTGCAGAGGACATCTAACGAGTGAGATACCGCAACAATGTGGCGACGACGGACCCGGCATGTATACCGAATCCACTTACCTGACCTTTGAACTATCATTTCTCTGTGCGGATGAGTCAGACATCTGCATTGACAAACACGATGCATTTGCATTAACTCATGTCGAATGACGGAGAGTGTTTGTATCTTCCATGTACAATACATAGTACCATAGTACATACATACGTAGTACCAAGCTTGGGATGGGGGTTCAGATGAGAATTTAGTCGGACATTGTCCAAAACGTTAATTAATAAAGCCAAAGTAATGCCCCAGTAGGAAATTATAATGGAAAAATAAAAAAAATCGGAATAATAGGATAGGAATATGGGAATATGGGATTATGGGAATATGGTAAAAATATCATATAATCATCTCCAGGGTCAAACCTTCACTAACTATAGAGGTAATGTTTAACAACTAACAACACAAGCGTAAAAATAAGCATATTGTTATTCATTCATTCATCATACGACATTCTATGCATTATTAGAGAGCTGTAGACATGAAATAACATCCCTATAGTCACCTTTATACTCTTATTCATTCATTCATTTTCTACCGCTTCTCCTCAAGAGTGTCGCAGGGGGCGCTGGAGCCTATCCCAGCTGTCTTCAGGCAAGAGGCAGGGTACAGCCAATCACAGGGCACATATAGACAAGCAACCATTCACACTCACATTCATACCTATGGACAATTTGGAGTCGCTAATTAACCTAGCATGTTTTTGCACGGGGAGAACATGCAAACTCCACACAGTGATGCCTAACGGAGATTCAAACTCAGGTCTTAGCATGGCAAAACATGGTAACCACTCAACCACCGTGCGGCCTGATGCTTCCAGTTCGGTCAAGCAAAGTGGCCTTCTGGTTTATTTATGCTACGCTAGCCAATCGTGTTGACCTTTCGGACTATCTGGCTGAAGCATCTTGAATCGGACGCCATTAAAAAACATTTGGGAAAAGTTTGAGTCCCAGTTAAGCGAGTACTGATAAAAACGTGCGTTTCTGTGATTTTCCTGGTATTGGCGACATCATAGGCGGTATAATAAGCTCGGTCGAGGGTTCGACAGCTGAAGTGCTGGCAGCAACGTTGAAATCCTACCAGGGCAGAAGGCAATCTAGCAAATGTCTTGAATTCTTCATTTAAGCTTCAGACAGGACCCCGCAAGTCATTTCTCCCAACAATTCTCTGCTGTAAGAACTTGGCAACCTCCAGGGGAACATTCTCCAAAATGATTAGTCATATTTAGATGACTTGGCTGCAGGAGTACGAGTGACGCATCTGCAGAGCAAAAAAAAAAAAAAGGCTGAATGGATGCGCTCTCGCCTCGGTGTCTGCTTCACTCTCTCTCAGCTTCTTTCATTCACAGGCGGCCAGGATGTTCTTGGTGGAATGTTTCTAAAGGAACGCTGCTTTTCTCTGTGCAGCGGCCCAGCAAGATTAGGATTTCAACCTGGGAACCGTGTGTTGACGCTGAAGATGCTGGTTAATTCCATTCCATACAATGTGTGTGTGTGTGTGTGTGTATGAAGTGCGAGGATTTTTGCGGCAAAGCTGTGGCATTCCTGCTCCTTCCGTTTTATTTTGTGGAAGTGTTTGACCGAAGTAAACACGGATATTTTGTTGTTTGTTTGTAGACGTAGGACATGACGCTACACAATGGGGTAAAAATAAGGAACAAAAACAATGAGGATTTACAGGCCACACAGCTCGGAGACACGGGTTCGATTCCCCGCCCGGTATGCTGGAGCCTATCCCAGCTGTCTTCGGGGCAAGAGGCGGGGTACACCCTGGACTGGTTGCCAGCCAATCACAGGGCACATATAGACAAACAACCATTCACACTCACATTCATACCTATGGACAATTTGGAGTCGCTAATTAACCTAGCATGTTTTTGGAACCTAGCATGTTCCGGTTTCCTCCCACATTCCAAAAACATGCTAGGTTAATTAGCGACTCCAAATTGTCCATAGGTATGAATGTGAGTGTGAATGGTTGTTTGTCTATATGTGCCCTGTGATTGGCTGGCCACCAGTCCAGGGTGTACCCCGCCTCTCGCCTCAAAGACAGCTGGGATAGGCTCCAGCACCCCTGCTACCCTCGTGAGGATAAGCAGTCGAAAATGAATGAATGAATGGTCAGGGCACTTGTTCGAGACAGTTGCTCTGCCCGGTACATTGCGCCATCATGCTAGGTGTTAGCATTGCTAGCATGGTAATGTTAGCATATGAACATTCTTTGTGATTTTCACGGGTAGACACATAAATAATTGTTTCTGCTTGTGGCTCTCGTACACGGCTTTCTATGCATTATTAGAGACCTGTAGACATGAAATAACACCCCTATAGTCACCAGGGAAGATTCTCCGTTCTGGCATCTCTGTGTGGAATGTCCATGTTCTCCGGGTACTCCGGTTTCCTCCCACATTCCAAAAACATGCTAGGTTAATTAGCGACTCCAAATTGTCCATAGGTATGAATGTGAGTGTGAATGGTTGTTTGTCTATATTTGCCCTGTGATTGGCTGGCGACCAGTCCAGGGTGTACCTCGCCTCTCACCTGAAGTCAGCTGGGATAGGTTCCAGCACCCCCAAGCCGTAGAAAATGAATGAATGAATGAATTTAACATGGAGAAATGAAATATTTCCTTACGCGTAAACATTGCCAGGCGTAGTAGCAGCAGTCGGCCCTCTACTTCAAGTTAAAAAAAAAAAAAAAACACGCCGCTTTTACCTCATCCATTTTTTTTTTGTTTCACATACACCACGCTGTTTGTTTCAGGCGGAAACAGAAGTGGCACCTGATTATTTCCATCCCCTAATGTCGTCGCTTCCCCCAACCACCGCGGCGCCTCTGATTTCTGCTTTGATTAGGAGTGTGACTAGCACAGATAATCACACACGACTTCCTGAAAGCGACGCTCTGGCAGGAAAAGACTTTGACTGCATCACTAGGGGGCCCCTTAAAGCTGAAGAAGACGAGCCGGTGGGGAGAGAATAAGCCCACCAAAAAGCCCTCCCCTGGCTTCATGGAAGACGTTAAGGAAGCAAAGTGCCGATAGTGGGTGCTCTCATTTTTAATTTACTGTACCTCCATTGAGCACGCCAGGAAGACTTATGAATACTTCCACCAGTGCAGTATTTATGAAGGTGTCAAATAGGCAAATCACAGCACACAAGAGCGCCAGATGGTATTTGTGAATAATGTGCCCCTGGCAAATACACGCCGTCATGACACATTTTGGTCACTTTCAGATGCAAGTGGTATTATTTTAGCTCCGGATTCAGTCTGCTTCACCTGTGGACTTTTACCATCAAATCCAGGCTACATTTTTTTTTCTATTTATTTCATCGACTTGAATTGACAGCAGGTTTTGTATCAGAGTCGACTAAATTAGTAAATTAGTAATTTTTTTGTATAAAAATTTCCCCACGAGGGATGAATAAAGGTATATCTAACAGTGGTGTCACTAGGCCTATTTTAGGGGGTCTTCAGCCCCCTAAAATGTTCTTAAGCCCCCCTAAATAATTTTATATACATATTTTGTATTTTTTTATTGTTAAAAAAAAACTATTAGTAGTATTAGTATTAGTAGTCTTAGTATTAGTAGTAGTAGTAGTAGGCTAGTATTAGGCTACTACTTAGCCTTTTTTATTTTTAAAAATAAAAAAACTATTAGTAGTAGTACTATTAGTCGTAGTAGTAGTAGTAGTAGTAGGCTAGTATTAGCCTGCTACTTAAAAAATGTTATTATTAGTAGTAGTAGTAATAGTAGTAGTAGTAAGCTAGTATTAGCTGGCACTTAGCCTTTTTTTATTTTTAAAAATGAAAAAAATATTAGTAGTAGTACTATTAGTAGTAGTAGTAGTAGTAGTAGTAGGCTAGTATTAGCCTGCTACTTAGCCTTTTTTATTTTTAAAAATGAAAAAAAATATTAGTAGTAGTACTATTAGTAGTAGTAGTAGTAGTAGTAGTAGTAGGCTAGTATTAGCCTGCTACTTAGCCTTTTTTATTTTTAAAAATGAAAAAAAAATTATTATTATTATTAGTAGTAGTACTATTAGTAGTTGTCGTAGTAGGCTAGTATTAGCCTGCTACTTAGCCTTTTTTTATTTTTAAAAATGAAAAAAATATTAGTAGTAGTAGTAGTAGGAATAGTAGTAGGATAGTATTAGCCTGGTGCTTATTTTTAAAAATGAAAAAAATATTATTATTATTATTATTATTAGTAGTAGTAGTAGGCTAGTATTAGCCTGCCACTTAGCCTTTTTTTATTTTTAAAAATGTAAAAAATATTATTATTATTATTAGTAGTAATAGTAGTAGTTGTCGTAGTAGGCTAGTATTAGCTGGCACTTAGCCTTTTTTTATTTTTAAAAATGAAAAAAAACAGTAGCAGTACTATTAGTAGTAGTAAGCTAGTATTAGCCTGCTACTTAGCCTTTTTTTATTTTTAAAAATGAAAAAAAATAGTAGTAGTAGTAGTACTATTAGTAGTTGTAGTAGTAGGCTAGTATTAGCCTGCTACTTAGCCTTTTTTATTTTTAAAAATGAAAAAAATATTATTAGTAGTAGTCGTAGTAGTAGTAGGCTAGTATTAGCCTGCACTTAGCCTTTTTTCACTTTTAAAAATGAAAGAAAATATTAGTAGTAGTACTATTAGTAGTAGTAGTAGTAGTAGGCTAGTATTAGCCTGCCACTTAGCCTTTTTTATTTTTAAAAATGTAAAAAATATTATTATTATTATTATTAGTAGTAATAGTAGTAGTAGTAGTAGTAGTAGGCTAGTATTAGCTGGCACTTAGCCTTTTTTTATTTTTAAAAATGAAAAAAAATATTAGTAGTAGTAGTAGTAGTAGTAGTAGTAACATAGTATTAGCCTGCTACTTAGCCTTTTTTTATTTTTAAAAATGAAAAAAAATAGTAGTAGTAGTAGTAGTACTATTAGTAGTTGTAGTAGTAGGCTAGTATTAGCCTGCTACTTAGCCTTTTTTATTTTTAAAAATGAAAAAAATATTATTAGTAGTAGTCGTAGTAGTAGTAGGCTAGTATTAGCCGGCACTTAGCCTTTTTTCACTTTTAAAAATGAAAGAAAATATTAGTAGCAGTACTATTAGTAGTAGTAGTAGTAACCTAGTATTAGCCTGCTACTTAGCCTTTTTTTATTTTTAAAAATGAAAAAAAATAGTAGTAGTAGTAGTAGTACTATTAGTAGTTGTAGTAGTAGGCTAGTATTAGCCTGCTACTTAGCCTTTTTTATTTTTAAAAATGAAAAAAATATTATTAGTAGTAGTCGTAGTAGTAGTAGGCTAGTATTAGCCGGCACTTAGCCTTTTTTCACTTTTAAAAATGAAAGAAAATATTAGTAGTAGTACTATTAGTAGTAGTAGTAGTAGTAGGCTAGTATTAGCCTGCTACTTAGCCTTTTTTTATTTTTAAAAATGAAAAAAAATATTAGTAGTAGTAGTAGTAGCACTATTAGTAGTTGTAGTAGTAGGCTAGTATTTGCCTGCTACTTCTACTACTACTACTGGTAGTAGTAATAATCAGAAGAAGAATAATGATGATAGTAATAATAATAGGCTAATTAATAATATAATAATGATTATGATTATTATGGTGATATAAAATAATATATAATATATATGCATCTCTCAGGGCTAAGCTTCTAAATTATTATTATTAAATTAACTACTTTTATGCTTTTGTTTGTACTGTTTTACAGCAGGGGTGTCTCAAAGTGTGACCCAGGGGCCGTTTGTGGCCTGTGTTCTCTTTGTTTGCCCTGCAGTACATTGTAGAAATTTTAAATTAAGCAGCAAAAATGAGAAAAATAGAACAAAAAGGCGCAATATGAATGTAAACCAGACTAAAATGGCGACATTAATAACTAATACATTTGTGGCCGACAGCCACAAATAAATAAATGACAGGGAAAGTATGAAGTATAAAGTGGTGTGATTTACTCCTTAGTGTTCATCTTGCTATGATTTGCTTGAGGACCCTTCTGGTGCCCACGTAGCTCATATATGTATATATGAACACACATGAACCCCAGCTGCTAAATGATGGTGGGGAGGAAGCGTCTATGAATCGCGGGCGCGAGACAGCGTGATTTCTCATATCACACATGCAAATTTGAGAAATATGGCATGTAGGGAAGACCGCTGAGATGTGTGCCTGTGCCTGCAGCTCTCATGTGTGAAGAAGCCGACATATGGAGGAGGCAGCGAGGCAACGAGCCCACTAGCTCCTTTGAATACAGGGAGAGCTCTATTGTATTGTATCGTATTGCATGTACTGCACGGCCTGTAATGTAGGCTTATACGTTCAATGTGAAGTTGACAATAAGGAAGTAAAACCGCATGTTGGCCGCAATACCAAAGTTTGACTGTGTGTTCGGTTCCAATAACAAAACTCAACTACATGCTTTGTTGTCATTAAGACACATAAACATGGCGGTCACCAATAACAAAGCTAAACTGCATGACAGTCGCAACCGCTTGGGCTTATTTGTGAATAATATAATATAATATAATATAATATAAGATAAGATAAGATAAGATAAGATAAGATAAGATAAGATAATATAACATGAGGAAAAGCTGTAGAAAATGAATGAATGACTGAATAATATAATCTAATATAATATGAGGAAAAGCGGTACAAAATGAATGAATATATAATATAATATAATATAATATAATATAATATAATATAATATAATATAATATAATATAATATAATATAATATAATATAATATAATATAATATATTATGAGGAAAAGTGGTAGAAAATGAATTAATAATATAATATAATATGAAGAAAAGCGGTAGAAAATGAATGAATGAATAATATAATATAATATGAGGAAAAGCGGTAGAAAATGAATTAATAATATAATATAATATAATATAATATGAGGAAAAGCGGTAGAAAATGAATTAATAATATAATATAATATGAAGAAAAGCGGTAGAAAATGAATGAATGAATAATATAATATAATATAATATAATATAATATAATATAATATAATATAATATAATATAATATAATATAATATAATATAATATAATATAATATAATATAATATAACATGAGGAAAAGCAGTAGAAAATGAATGAATGACTGAATAATATAATATAATATAATATAACATGAGGAAAAGCAGTAGAAAATGAATGAATGACTGAATAATATAATATAATATAATATGAGGAAAAGCGGTAGAAAATGAATAATATAATATAATATAATATAATATAATATAATATAATATAATATAATATGAGGAAAAGCGGTAGAAAATGAATAATATAATATAATATAATATAATATAATATAATATAATATAATATAATATAATATAATATAAGGAAAAGCGGTAGAAAATGAATTAATAATATAATATAATATAATATAATATAATATAATATAATATAATATAATATAATATGAAGAAAAGCGGTAGAAAATGAATGAATGAATAATATAATATAATATAATATAATATAATTTGAGGAAAAGTGGTAGAAAATGAATAAATATATAATATAATATAATATAATATAATATAATATAATATAATATAATATAATATAATATAATATAATATAATATAATATAATATAATATAATATGAGGAAACGCAGTAGAAAATGAATAAATGAATAATTTAATTTAATTTAATTTAATTTAATTTAATTTAATTTAATTTAATTTAATTTAATTTAATTTAATTTAATTTAATTTAATTTAATTTAATTTAATTTAATTTAATTTAATATTATTACTATTATTATTATTATTATTATTATTATTGCATGGAGTTTAGCTTTGTTATATGCACCTAAAATGCGTCTAGGTTTTGTCATTTGTGATAATCATACAGTTTGGCTTCATTAATGTTAACTTCCAGCCAGTTTAACTTCAATTTTAGCGGTTTGAGTCCAATTTCTTGCAACCGGCATGCGGTTTAGCTTTCTTATTTGTTATTAGTGACTTGAATGCAGTTTAGTCAGCGCTGCGGACCTTTCTTATTGGTGGGAAACTTTAAATTAGTTATTGGCGACTTGCAGGCAATTTAGCAGGAAGTGTTATTTCCAAAACAACAGCCTCTTGTTAGTTGCATATAATAAAGCTAAACTGCCTGCAAGTGGCTAATAACAAAGCAAAACAATATTACCAATTTGTATGTTTTCATTCATTCAATTAAATCATAATTTTAACGCTCCTTAATGTGACTTTGCAGTACTTACTGTACTGTTGCAGCGATTGAACAATGCAGCATCAGGACCAAAATATCCACCGTGATGACGATCACAATGGCGTTCTAACGGCCATTATGTTCCAGCATGAGACAATTAGCAACATGGGCGCTGATGATGACATCGATGATGACTTTGTTTAAGGCGAATGATGTCTGACGCCATCATCCCTCTCAGTTGGAGGTAAACACTCGAGTAAAAAAGGTTAGTTTATTAACTGTCTGCTTTGTGCCCACCTTAAATGACATAATGCATTCCATCATATAGCCAAGTGTGTGTGTGTGTGTTTGTGTGTGTGTAGCTCTTTATTCAGGTCAAGGGCAAAAAAACACTTGTTCGCCAACACAGTGACTAACAGACCTGCTAATGGTGCGCATATTGAACAGGAAAATCTTTTTTTTTTTCTCCACTTATTCAACATTCAGATGCATTTTTTTTTTGTCCCTAAAGTATTGTTGCTGCTGATTGAATGTCATTTCACTTCCACGCAGGAAAGTCATATTTAACAGTTTTCATCATACATAGAAACACAAGTTGGTATTTTATTATGAACAGCTGCGGCTGTAGGCAACCTCCGAGTGTGTTTTTTTTTTTAATTAAAACCACAAAATGGCATCGTACGGCGTCAGCATCCAAACTTTTATCTACCTCTGCATGCGCTTCCACGCAGGAAAGTTATATTTAACAGTTTTAATCATACATACAAACACAAGTTGGTATTTTATTATTAGCGGCTGTAGGCAACCTCCGAGTGTGTTTTTTTTTTTATTTATTAAAACCACAAAATGGCATCGTAGGGCGTCAGCATCCAAACTTTTATCTACCTCTGCATGCGCTTTCACGCAGGAAAGTCATATTTAACAGTTTTAACACAAGTTGGTATTTTATTATTTTTAGCCATCAGTATTAACCAGCGTCCATAAAATCTTCATATTTTAATATTTTTTAATATTTATAATATAAATCTATAATATTACTATTATAATATAATATTTTTGGACAAAACACTTTTCTTTTGGCATTTTTTCTTATCCAATTCAATCCACTTTATTTATATAGCACATTTTATAAACAGAGTTTCCAAAGTGTAAAATAATAGTAAAATAAAAAGTAAAAATAAAATACAATAAATAAAGGTACAAATTGAATTTAACCTAAAACTAAAAGATCAAATAAGAAATAAAATAGTAAAATAGATATAAAAATATTAAAAACAAGAAGCAAAGCAATAAAAGTATAAAAAACAAAATCAATTACAATAAAAGAAAGAACTAAAAGACACAGGATCATATAATATTACTATTATAATATAATATTTTAGGACAAAAATCCCTTTTTTTGGCCTTTTTTTCTTATCCAATCCAATCCACTTTATTTATATAGCACATTTTATAAACAGAGTTTTCAAAGTGCTGTACAGACTAGTAAAATAAAAAGTAAAAATAAAATAAAAGATACAAATTGAATTTAATCCAAAACTAAAAGATCAAATAAGAAATAAAATAGTAAAATAGATATAAAAATATTAAAAACAAGAAGCAAAGCAATAAAAGTATAAAAAATAAAATCAATTACAATAAAAGAAAGAACTAAAAGACACAGGACCATATAATATTACTATTATAATATAATATTTTAGGACAAAAATCCCTTTTTTTTGGGCCTTTTTTTCCTATCCAATCCCATCCACTTTATTTATAAGAAATAAAGAAATAAATGAGAAATAAAATAGTAAAATAGATATTAAAATATTAAAGACAAGAAGCAAAGTAATAAAAGTATAAAAATAAAACCAATTAAAATAAAACAAAAAACTAAAAGACACAGACTCGAGACTTAAAGCTTTCGATGTTGGGGGCCTTTTTTACTTGAGAGGGGAGACAGTTCCATAGCTTGGGACCAACCACAGAAAAGGCTCGGTCTCCCCTTGTCTTAAGTGTCGTCTTGGGCACCACAAGTTCCTGACTGAAATGCATTACTTTCTTTTGAAACTCCGCCCTTTTTATGTGCACACTAGTCCTGGATTCTTATTGTTGAATCCCCTGTCTTCTTTATCATGCGGGTCATTGAAATAAATCAAAAATGAGATGAATATCCTCAACGTGGATCCTCTTTGCCATACTAATGAAGCACAATGGTCAGACGTCATAAAGCATCATTATGCTTAACAGGGCTGCTGTCATGGTGAGGCTTGATTTAATGCAGCCATCCTTCATGTGTTTCTATGTAAGAAAATCAGGGTTATTACATTGGCCTGTAGTTAGGGTCACCTTCGCTGTCGTGATTTATGGATGCTATAGTAAGACTGGCTGGAATTCCAACAAGCCAGCCAGTCAAGGTTGCTTCCCATCCAATTTGTGTAGCGACGTCTCATCAGTGCAACACAACCGCATGTATTAGCCATCTTTGATGCTCCCTGGGATGGAAGCGTCTTGTCCCTCCATTTGAACGTCCTCGTAGCGGGTAAATAACGTGGCATTATCGCCGCAAGGAATAAAATAAATCCGCTTCTTGATTATGCCAGGAGGTCAAAATTATGGACTTAACATTAGCACAAGTGTACATAAACAGATTGTGACCAAAAGCCTGCAAAAGAAACGCAACAAGATATATATTTTTAAAATTGTGTTTCTTTTTTTATTGTTTTTATTTTTTTAAATTTATTTAAATTTATATATGTATATATATATATAATTTATTTACATTTATTATATATATAATAAATTTATAATAAATATTATACTATATATAATTTATTTAAATGTATTATTATTTATTATTATTTAAATACATTTGATTTTACTTTATTTTACTTTATTTTACTTGTATTGCACCACCTCTTGCTTTAACATGCACTGCTGAAGCAGCCTTCATGTGCACTGGGATGCAATTTTTAAAATATATATATTGTTATAATACATTTAAATAAATTTGATTTGACTTTATTTTACTTTATTTTACTTTATTTTACTTTATTTTACTTGTATTGCACCACCTCTTGCTTTAACATGCACTGCTGAAGCAGCCTTCATGTGCACTGGGATGCAATTTTTAAAATATATATATTGTTATAATACATTTAAATAAATTTGATTTGACTTTATTTTACTTTATTTTACTTTATTTTACTTGTATTGCACCACCTCTTGCTTTAACATGCACTGCTGAAGCAGCCTTCATGTACACTGGGATGCAATTTTTTAAATATATATATTGTTATAATACATTTAAATAAATTTGATTTTACTTTATTTTACTTTATTTTACTTGTATTGCACCACCTCTTGCTTTAACATGCACCGCTGAAGCAGCCTTCATGTACACTGGGATGCAATTTTTTAAATATATATATATATTGTTATAATACATTTAAATAAATTTGATTTTACTTTATTTTACTTTAGTTTACTTTGGTTTACTTTATTTTACTTTATTTTACTTGTATTTCACCACCTCTTGCTTTAACATGCACTGCTGAAGCAGCCTTCATGTGCACTGGGATGCAATTTTTTAAATATATATATATTGTTAATACATTTAAATAAATGTTATTTTACTTTATTTTACTTTATTTTACTTTAGTTTACTTTATTTTACTTGTATTGCACCACCTGTTGCTTTAATATTCACTGCTGAAGCAGCCTTCATGTGCACTGGGATGCCATTTTTTAAATATATATATTGTTATAATACATTTAAATAAATTTGATTTTACTTTATTTTACTTTATTTTACTTTATTTTACTTTATTTTACTTTATTTTACTTGTATTGCACCACCTCTTGCCTTAACATGCACTGCTGAAGCAGCCTTCATGTGCACTGGGATGCAATTTTTAAAATATATGTATTGTTATAATACATTTAAATAAATTTGATTTTACTTTATTTTACTTTATTTTACTTGTATTGCACCACCTCTTGCTTTAACATGCACCACTGAAGCAGCCTTCGTGTGCACTGGGATGCAATTTTTAAAATATATATATTGTTATAATACATTTAAATAATTTGATTTTACTTTATTTTACTTTATTTTACTTTATTTTACTTTATTTTACTTTATTTTACTTTATTTTACTTGTATTGCACCACCTCTTGCTTTAACATGCACCGCTGAAGCAGCCTTCACGTGCACTGGGATGTTTTGGCGCTCAAACGGCTTTAAAAAAAATCCACAGTTATCTTACCTCTTGTCGGAAAGTGATGTAAGATCTGGATGGACAATATCTCTTTCTATCGCTTTGCTGAAATAGAAGGTTCCCCATGAGTGCTCTTAATGGAGTCCTGATCCGACACGGATCCTCACGCCAGATGACAGCGTGCTCCACCTCATGATGTTTAATCGGGTCCTTTTTTCACCCCCCCTTTTTGGAGATGGATAAGCATTCACGCCCGCACTTGAAAACTAATGATCATTTCTAATCACGATGATGGGGAAGTTTTTTTTTTCCACATTTGGCACAATGTTTTCTTTTGTCATTCATATATGTGATGCGCCAAGAACATATTGATCAGCACAACAGTTTTTTTTTAGGTTTACTAATTAAAATCAAGCAAATTGCATTACCCTGATTACATACGCCATCTGTGATTAATTCATTTTAAACATGTCAGTCATAGGAAATAGGGGCCTCTCGGTTTTAAGGCCATTTATTTAAGGGAACAAAATGCAAAACTGCATTTATTTGGTGCCGTTTCATGCTAAAAAAAAAAAACCACCACAAGGTGGCAGAAGTGCATTTTATAAGAACTCGACCCGCATCTCTTCTATTGAAAACAACAGAGAAGTGGAAAAACATTTTGTGTTTTTCTGTTGCGGCGTCCTTGTTTAGACATTTTGACTAAATTTGAGTCAAATTTGACCACAAAGTCAGGCAATCGGAAAGTCCTGGGTTTGATTCTCTGTTCGGGCATCTCTGTGTGGAGTTTCCATGTTCTCCGGGTACTCCGGTTTCCTCCCACATTCCAAAAACATGAATGTGAGTGTGAATGGTTGTTTGTCTATATGTGCCCTGTGATTGGGTGAGGGTAAGCAGTCGAAAACGAATGAATGAAAGTCTAAAAGGTGACTATAGGGGTGTTATTTCATGTCTAGAGGGCTCTAATAGTGTTGAAAACCATATTTAAGAGGTCGTAAAACACATTTTTGACGCTCTAACTTGTAAAATATTCAATTTATAAATAAGAAATCCTACATTGTATTACACAGGGTATGAGTGGTTTGCGCGCAGGCCTCACAGCTAGGAGACCCGAGTTCAATGTCCGTGCATGCATGGGTTTTTTTTTATCCGGGTACTCCGGTTTCCTCCCACATTCCAAAAACATGCTAGGTGAACACATATTTATGCACACTCCACACAGAGATGGCCGATATTAAATTGTTATATTATGAATTTAAATATTTATACAGGGCTGCACGGTGGACGAGTGGCTAGCGCGCACCCCAAGGTTCAATTCCACCCTCAGCCATCTCTGTGTGAAGTTTGCAACCGGGTACTCCGGTTTCCTCCCACATTCCAAAAACATGCTAGGTTAATTAGCGACTCCAAATTGTCCATAGGTATGAATGTGAGTGTGAATGGTTGTTTGTCTATATGTGCTCTGTGATTGGCTGGCCACCAGTCCAGGGTGTACCCCGCCTCTCGCCCAAAGACGCAATATGTAGTGTCACCAACCCTGGACACGAGGTGGTGTTTTCAAGAGGTTTTATTCCAGAATAATAATCTTAATTATGATGAGATTGGGACGTCATGCAAGCTTCAATCTCAGCTATGTCTCCAGCAGGAAGTGACGAGGTCGGTTGGGTTCCGTGGGAGGACGGGAGAGGAGAGGATGGATAATTTCCTCATACGAGGCGGTAAAGAAACAGACTCATTATTTTGATGAGAAACAGCTGGCATGCAGCCAATTAGGTAGCGGAGTTGAGATTATTAGAGAAACGAGCTGCTGGCACTCGTCTTTCCGTGCGTGTTTGTTAATCGTGTCGTTTTGCACAAGTTTGCTTGCCTATTCCAGAACATTTTTTTTGGGTGGGGAGAGGGTTTAGAAAGTGAGTGTTGTCCAAAATAATAAATAATAAATAACCTTAATAAATAATAAATAATAAATAATAAATAATAAATAATAAATAATAAATAATAAATAATAAATAATAAATAATAAATAATAAATAATAAATAATTTAAATTGTATATATATATATTACTATATTTATAATAATATAAATAATAATTGCCATTAACAGCTGTGGCTGTAGGCAACCTCCAGTGTGGTGTTTTTTTAAATTAACACCACAAAATGGCATCATAGGGCATAACCTTAATAAATTATAAATTATAAATTATAAATTATAAATTATAAATTATAAATTATAAATTATAAATTATAAATTATAAATTATAAATTATAAATTATAAATAGTATATATATATATTACTATATTTATAATATTATAATAATATAAATAATAATTGCCATTAACAGCTGTGGCTGTAGGCAACCTCAAGTGTGGTGTTTTTTTAAATTAACACCACAAAATGGCATCATAGGGCATAACCCTAATAAATAATAAATAATAAATAATAAATAATAAATAATAAATAATAAATAATAAATAATAAATAATAAATAATAAATAATAAATAACAAATAATAAATAATAAATAATAAATAATAAATAATAAATAATAAATAATGATAAATAATAAATGATAAATAATATTATATTATAATATTATAAATAATATTACATATTATTTTAAATTATATATATATTGTAAATAATAATATATATATTACTATATTTATAATATTATAATAATATAAATAATAATTGCCATTAACAGCTGTGGCTCTAGGCAACCTCCAGTGTGGTGTTTTTTTTATTAACACCACAAAATGGCATCATAGGGCATCAGCATTCAAACTTTCATCTACCTCTACATGCGCTTAAAAAAAAAATTCCCTCACTTTCTCACGCACTCCAAAATAATGACTCATTTATGTTTTTCTCGCAACTATAATTCATCATGACAAAGAATGCTGTCAACAAATGCGATGACACTGATTTATTCATCACAACCTTGTCGCCAAACCATGACCCGCCCACAGCAAAAGCCGTGACATTTCCCCATTTATAATTCAGACGACATTTCCCGCTCTTAGCAGAGGTGGTTGAGGTGAGGTAACTGTTGAGCAGGGAGACATTTATTATGATAATGACATCCACTTCAATTCACAATCATCAACGTTGATAAACTTTGCTCAGTTAACATTTAATGAGCTTATTTTGCTGCTGAGGTTGAATGGAGTATCCATCGATGCATCAATTTTCCATGCCGCTTGACCTTACTGGGGTCACGGCGATATGCTGGAGTTTATCCCACTTCCATTATAAACAAACGCATGGAGACACTTTCTCATCTTAGTCATTGAGAAGATGTCTCCAAACTATCTAATATCTTTGCATGGCTGTGCTGTGTGGAGTCCTTTCTAGTTGGACTGGGCTGTCCGGGTAATTATGGTAAACTTGAGAGCCTTTCGCTAGCACATGGTGAATTGTTGCTTTAATATATTCATAAGTCACTGTGTGCATTTTCAAGTGTGTGATTAATATTTAGAAGGGAGATTCTATAGTATGTATATCTCCTGTTATCACTCTTGTAGAAGGAAGTATGGAGTGCATACTGTACACGGAACACACGTGGGGTAACAAGAGACAAGAATGGTAACATTTTACCGACCGACCAAACTGCCTTAATTCCTTAGTACTTTACAAATTAGTTCATCAGTGACTACTGTATTTTTGTGTACATTATTGTAAAGCGAGACTAACAAAAAAAAAACACAGTAATGTAGGACTGTAGCACAAAAACATCTCTCATGGTTACAATAACAGGATTAGTCGTGGTTACAATATTAGCAGGAATTGAAACAGACCGTTTTTGTATGAGAATTTAGCAGGATTTTGTACAAAAACATCTCTCAGGGTTACAATATTAGCAGGAAATTAAAACCAACCGTTTTTGTATGAGAATTTAGTAGGATTTTGTACGAAAACATCACTCATGGTTACAATAACAGGATTAGTTGTGGTTACAATATTAGCAGGAATTGAAACAGACCGTTTTTGTGTGAGAATTTAGCAGGATTTTGTACAAAAACAACTCTCAGGGTTACAATATTAGCAGGAAATTAAAACCGACCGTTTTTGTATGAGAATTTAGTAGGATTTTGTACAAAAACAATGCCCATGGTTACAATAACAGGATTAGTTGTGGTTATAATATTAGCAGGAATTGAAACAGACCGTTTTTGTATGAGAATTTAGCAGGATTTTGTACAAAAACATCACTCATGGTTACAATAACAGGATTAGTTGTGGTTACAATATTAGCAGGAATTGAAACAGACCGTTTTTGTATGAGAATTTAGCAGGATTTTGTACAAAAACATCTCTCATGGTTCCAATAAAAGAATTGGTCGTGGTTACAATATTAGCAGGAATTGAAACAGACCGTTTTTGTATGAGAATTTAGCAGGATTTTGTACAAAAACATCTCTCAGGGTTACAATAACAAGACTAGTTGTGGTTACAATATTAGCAGGAAATTAAAACCGACCGTTTTTGTATGAGAATTTAGTAGGATTTTGTACAAAAACATCACTCATGGTTACAATAACAGGATTAGTTGTGGTTACAATATTAGCAGGAATTGAAACAGACCGTTTTTGTATGAGAATTTAGCAGGATTTTGTACAAAAACAATGCCCATGGTTACAATAACAGGATTAGTTGTGGTTATAATATTAGCAGGAATTGAAACAAACCATTTTTGTATGAGAATTTAGCAGGATTTTGTACAAAAACAACTCTCAGGGTTACAATAACAAGACTAGTTGTGGTTACAATATTAGCAGGAATTGAAACAGACCGTTTTTGTATGAGAATTTAGCAGGATTTTGTACAAAAACATCTCTCATCGTTACAATAACAGGACTAGTTGTGGTTGCAATATTAGCAGGAATTGAAACAAACCGTTTTTTGTAGGAGAATTTAGCAGGATTTTGTACAAAAACATCTCTCAGGGTTACAATATTAGCAGGAAATTAAAACCGACCGCTTTTGTATGAGAATTTAGTAGGATTTTGTACAAAAACATCACTCATGGTTACAATAACAGGATTAGTCGTGGTTACAATATTAGCAGGAATTGAAACAGACTGTTTTTGTATGAGAATTTAGCAGGATTTTGTACAAAAACATCTCTCATGGTTACAATAACAGGATTAGTCGTGCTTACAATATTAGCAGGAATTGAAACAGACCGTTTTTGTATGAGAATTTAGCAGGATTTTGTACAAAAACAACTCTCAGGGTTAAAATAACAAGACTAGTTGTGGTTACAATATTAGCAGGAATTGAAACAGACCGTTTTTGTATGAGAATTTAGCAGGATTTTGTACAAAACATCTCTCATTGTTACAAAGCACCTGTTCTCCAGGAATCCTGACAAGAATTTTGTAAGATTTTGTACAAAAACCATTGATATTATGATGACAATAACAACCTAATTTTCACAAGAATTTGGTAAGATTTTGTACAAAAAACGTTGATATTATGACGACAATAACAACCTAATTCTCACAAGAATTTAGTCAGATTTTGTACAAAATTGTTCTCATTGGGACAACAATATTTTTTTTGTGGTAAGATTAGTAAGACATTAGCAGGAACTGAAACAGCAAGTTTACATAAGTATTTAGCAAGATTTTGGATTTTGATTTTAGGATTTCAAAAAAATCTCATAGTTACAATAAATCTTAAGGTAGTAAGTGATGGGATTTTCAACAAAAACGTGACTGATGATGCTAACGATGAATAAAACCTACAAAAGCATCATGGTAACAAAAAAAAAGTAGAATTTTATCACAGAAATTCTTTACTAAAAAGATTTTTCAAAGACCAAAGATTTTCTCAAGATTAAATTTTGTACCAAAAATGTTATATATATATGTATATATAATACAATAACGTAAACTTGTCTGTCTGACAATAATTTTGTTTTATTTGTCAGAAAAAATAGCTGTCATGGTTACATTTGAAGAATTGCGTTATTTCTGTTTTCGCATATTTTCAGCCTGTCCATCATTTTTCCACAGCGTATTGCTTTTCTTAAAATGTTGCTGTAAAAATGTTGTGTTATGAATGTAACATAATGCCTCTGGGCATGTTTGTTGAATCCAGTATTCTATATTTTATTAAAGTTATTAAAAATGCAGCAAAGTCAGTCCTTGATTGATGCAAGGCAACACTTATCCATCCACCCAGAACTCAGACTACCCAATTATTAAACGACCAGCATGGACAACTATTCCCAGTTTTTGACTTTACTGGATATCTTTTCGATTCGTTGCCGTGCATTCCCTCTCAGGTAAAGCAATTATCAAAGAAACGACCAAAAACAACAACAATCACAACAGTCGTCAAATCGTAGATGTTTGATCGTGACTGGAACCTTTGCGTACTGGAAAATACTCCCGGTAATTAGAGTCCGCCTCAGGCATTTTTAAGCAAGAAAATGTAATTAAAAGACACTTATGTGCGGTGAGGGTGATTACAGTCAGTGAAAGGAACTAAGCTGCTTTGTGGGAGAAGTGGAGATATTTCATCATGGATCTTTAGACAAGACAAGAAGAACAAAGTCCCAGACAGAAATGGGATCCTTGCATCAAAGCAAACATCTTCCATCCATGTATTCTCTCATCATCATGTAAGTGAAAATGACATGGATACAATGCAAGAGTGGCCCGACGCCACCTCTGACTGCATTATCTTCACTAAATTGTTCACCTTTTATACCTAGCCTTCTTTTCCATTGTTCAAGCTGCCTTTACGTAAAAGCAGGTATGCTTTTTAAAGGCTATTATTTGGCCGCTTTATCCTGGTATGTAATTATTAAAGTGTCTGCACAGATGGTTCTTCTCTGTAAGGAAAGTTTTTGAATATTAATGCTTACTCAGTCATCAGTTCCAGGCCAGAATTTCATGCTTTGCCAGTACAGAACAAAGTTAATAGTCATGTCCATATGTTGCTTTATTCTCACTTTTAATCATTGGAGGATGGGCCTGCTGGACAGGAAGCGGGGAGTGAAATGGATCTGATAGTGCTGACTGGACTGGACGTGTGGAAGTGGAAGTGACTTAGCCTGTAGCACTCAAAATACTTGGTTTGTGTTATTATTAAAGGAGACTTATTATGCTAATTTATTTTTTACCCTTTGTATTGAGTTGTCAACTCCTATAGAGCAGCTACACACAATAACGTTCACAAAAAAATGTATAGATCTTCCAGAATCTGCACCTACTCCATCTGTATTTCCTTGGATTTGTGTTTCCAGGTCACACCCACTTTGCTGTGATTGGCCACACACCCAAAGTGCTTCCTAGCTACAAACAAACCCCACTTCCTAATATCGTGGATATAAGAGTTGATTCATTCATTCATTTTCTACCACTTTGTCCTCACAAGGGTAGCGGGGGGTACTGGAGCCTATCCCAGCTGTCTTTGGGCGAGAGGCGGGGTACACCCTGGACAGGTCGCCAGCCAATCACAGGGCACATATAGACAAACAACCATTCACACTCACATTCATACCTATGGACAATTTGGAGTCGCTAATTAACCTAGCATGTTTTTGGAATGTGGGAGGAAACCGGAGTACCCGGAGAAAACCCACGCATGCACGGGGAGAACATGCAAACTCCACACAGAGATGGCCGAGGAATTGAACCCTGGTCTCCTCGCTGTGAGGTCTGCGCGCTAACCACTCGACCGCCGTGCCGCCCTATAAGAGTTGATGATAAATGAATTGATCTTTGGAGAGCTAAAAGCTACCGGCTGGAGGCACCTGACTTACCGTGTATGAACTCAAAAAGTAGGCAACGCTGGTACGCCTCCAAACTCACCTGCCCGAGGAGGAGTACTCATTGTCGCACACACTTTGTCAGAGGCACCGCTGGTGCAGTGGAGCTCAGAAGCCGGATGTGAGGGCACCGTGTTTACGAACCGCAGACAATCTTGGGGAACAGGGACGCGATGGCACCGCGTCCACCTCACCTACCCGAGATGGAGCACTCATTGTCGGACACACTTTGTCAGAAGCACCACTGGTGCAGTGGAGCTCAGAAGCCGGATGTGAGGGCACTGTGTTTACGAACCGCAGACAATCTTGGGGAACAGGGACGCGATGGCACCGCGTCCACCTCACCTGCCCGAGATGGAGCACTCATTGTCGGACACATTTTGTCAGAGGCACCGCTGGTGCAGTGGAGCTCAGAAGCCGGATGTGAGGGCACTGTGTTTACGAACCGCAGACAATCTTGGGGAACAGGAACGCGATGGCACCTCGTCTGCCCAATGAGGAGCACTCATTGTCGGACACATTTTGTCAGAGGCACCGCTGGTGCAGTGGAGCTCAGAAGCCGGATGTGAGGGCACCGTGTTTACAAACCGCAGACAATCTTGGCAACTCAATCTTTTTGCGGGACTACTGCATTCCAGACGGTCTTCCTCCTACCTTGCTTTTGGGTGTTTAGCCAAATCTAGTTTTTAGGTATCTGAGAGGCACGTGCGTAAAATTTGAACGAGATTGGCCGTCATCAAGCAAAATATAAGCAGGACTTTGCGACTAATTGTGCAAAAGTCACTATTAGTATGACGCATTGACGTATTAATATATTCTGGCCTGTCTTCGGAAGCATTTTGTCGACAACCCAAAGAGGGCGCCACCAATGTAATTTACAGTAGGTGAGGCCATGCCTAATCGATGTAGCATATGTGAAAAATGAACAATCGCATGCTTTAGCCTTTTCTCATTAGCAGCACAATGTGTCTTTTGCCGTGCACGCTGATAAAATGGCCACCTTTGACACCTTGATGTGCTTTCAGTCATTCTCTTAAATGGTCCTTTTGGAAAAGAGCCCAAGAACGAAGCGCAGTAATGGCTCAAGTACCTCCAAACTGCAGCGTTAACCCTTTGGCAGCGCTTCAGCTTACGCAACAGCTAATCACCGGGAGTGCATAAGAGTTTATTAGGATGTTTAGATACACTTCAAACGGCATGGCGGCTCCAACACGCGTCCTTCGCTACCACCAGCAACATTAAGATGACACAGGAAAACTCAGTGGGCGCGAAAAGTTTCAATTATTTCCTTTTGGATCATTCCGAAAAGCCCATCACACTTTGCCAGAGACGGAAATTACACGTCCAATTACTCCTGTAGGCGGCAGCAAATCGATTAAAGTGGGAGAGGGCCTGCGTCATCATGCTGGAAGTCAGCCATTACTCAGGCAAAGCACTTTTTTATTTATCTTATTGCAAATAATGTTTACATGTGCTGAAAGTTGTTTTTTTTGTGGTTAGGTATATCTCTTCTTCTCCATCCAAATGTTTCCTTGTGATGGAGACAGTAGTGTATGAGTACGATTTTGTGCCGCAGCCAATAAAGTCATCTTCCAGTATATTTCAGCAAAAAAAAAAATGACTTTATAACACATGCAAAAGCATATCTTCTTTTTATTGTGCATAATGTTCAATGCCAACTCTCCTCTTTCTGACTCAGCAATATTTTCGCAGCAAAACTTTCCCACTTGCAACTTTTCTGGCTTCGGTTTGAAGGAAATTTTGCCCCATCATCCACAATGTGAAAGATAAACACAAGTCTTTCTCTTTACTGTGAGTTCTAAAGATATCCAAACAGATAAAAGAGACGGCTCATTAATGCATGTCATGGGACACACCTATGCCGTCTACAAAGACCGCTATTAAAAAAACCTCCCTCGATAGAAGAGTTTCAGCTAAAATGAAAGGAACGGTGGCGAGGCCAGCCATGTTTTTTAGTCTAGAGACAGTGCCACTGAGGAAAAGACAGGAAGTAGAACTGGTGGTAGCAGAGATGAGGATGCTGAGGTTCTCATTGGGAGTGACCAGGATAGATAGGATCATGAAAAAACTACATCAGAGGGGACATTACATGTTAAAGGCCTTGGAAATGAAGTCAGAGAGGCCAGACTGAGACGGTTGGGACATGTCAAAGATGAGGATGCTGAGGTTCTCATTGGGAGTGACCGGGACGGATAGGATCACGAACAAGTACATCAGAGGGGACATTACATGTTAGAGGCCTCTGAGATGAAGTCAGAGAGGCCAGACTGAGACGGTTGGGACATGTCAGAGATGAAGATGCTGAGGTTCTCATTGGGAGTGACCGGGATGGATAGGATCACGAACAAGTACATCAGAGGGGACATTACATGTTAGAGGACTTGGAGATGACGTCAGAGAGGCCAGATTGAGACGTTTGGGACATGTCAGAGATCAGGATGCTGAGGTTCTTATTGGGAGTGACCAGGATAGATAGGATCATGAACAAGTACATCAGAGGGGACATTACATGTTAGAGGCCTTGGAAATGAAGTCAGCGAGGCCAGACTGAGACGCTTGGGACATGTCAGAGATGAAGATGCTGAGGTTCTCATTGGGAGTGACCAGGATAGATAGGATCATGAACAAGTACATCAGAGGGGACATTACATGTTAGAGGCCTTGGAAATGAAGTCAGCGAGGCCAGACTGAGACGGTTGGGACATGTCAGAGATGAGGATGCTGAGGTTCTCATTGGGAGTGACCGGGATGGATAGGATCATGAACAAGTACATCAGAGGGGACATTACATGTTAGAGGCCTTGGAGATGACGTCAGAGAGGCCAGATTGAGACGTTTGGGACATGTCAGAGATCAGGATGCTGAGGTTCTTATTGGGAGTGACCAGGATAGATAGGATCATGAACAAGTACATCAGAGGGGACATTACATGTTAGAGGCCTTGGAAATGAAGTCAGCGAGGCCAGACTGAGACGGTTGGGACATGTCAGAGATGAGGATGCTGAGGTTCTCATTGGGAGTGACCGGGATGGATAGGATCATGAACAAGAACATCAGAGGGGACATTACATGTTAGAGGCCTTGAAGATTAAGTCAGAGAGGCCAGACTGAGACGGTTGGGACATGTCAGAGATGAGGATGCTGAGGTTCTCATTGGGAGTGACCGGGATGGATAGGATCATGAACAAGTACATCAGAGGGGACATTACATGTTAGAGGCCTTGGAGATGACGTCAGAGAGGCCAGATTGAGACGTTTGGGACATGTCAGAGATCAGGATGCTGAGGTTCTTATTGGGAGTGACCAGGATGGATAGGATCAGAGGAAGACCAAAGAGGAGGTTCATGGATGTAGTGAAGGAGAACATGAGGGTAGTTGGTGTGAGAGCGACAGATGCAGAAGGGTTGATTTCCTGTGGCGACCCCTGGTGGAAAAAGCCGAAACAGAAAGAAGTTTAGTGATGCAACCCATACTAGTTACGGTACGAGTTAACCTGCAGGACGGGGTAACCGGCACACGTCTTCAACTCAAATGAGTCTTCAATGTCCTCTACTGGGTGCAGTAGTAAATACAATAACAGAAACATACAGCAGAGCAAAGATATACTGCTCTAATACACCACAAGGATGCAGACCACAATGCAATGGTTTAAAAAAAAGCTAAATTGCACCTAAAAAAAAAAAAAAAACGCGATGTAGCATATGTAATAAGTTGATAATAATAATAATAATCTTTTTTCACTGGTATTACAAAGCTGAAATGCATGTTTTTCTTTGAAATATACATAACTTCTTAGCATATCTATAGGTGTTGCATTAGACAATATCCTTGTGTCCTTTTATTTTTCCTTGAAAAATTTTTCCCCCCTGCCATACAGTACATAATATGAAACAAATTCCCTCTCCGACAGTGTTTTCATATGGTACTTTGTACAGCAGCAAGACACTTCAACAGCATTTAGTGTCATTCCCTGACACTCTGCCCCGACGTCTGCTAAATGAGATATTTCAGATAAAACACTACGCGGTGAAATGCGACGTGAAGGACTCGCAAAAAGGTCAACCAGATGACTTTTTTTTTTTTTTTTCTCCCATCCAAGTCTGATTTCCGCGCAGTCCTTTGGAGCTGGCCGCCATAGCAACACTTACCTGCTCTGCCCACACATGACTCAGCGCCTGTAATCCACAGCAGCACTAATCCTTCCTGTGATTCTGCTGAAGAACGCACCTCATCACGGGGTGTGCAGTGAAGGAAAAATGAAACCATCGCTTGAAGCATAAACTATCAATAATGAAGAAAAGTATCTTTAATGATACCTTGGATGGGCATTTCAATGAATACAAATCTATTAGAAGAGAATGCATGACTAAAGCCTCTAAAATCAGTACAATCCAAAGGTGTTTTTATTTTTTTTTCCATCATGGGAGATAACAAAGGTTAATATAGCCCGTGAAATGAATAAACAAAGCAAGTGTGATGATGGTGATGATAATCACAATAAGCCTGCTTGTTGATGTCCCAGGAGGTCACTGTACACTTGCATCATTATAAATTTCTAATTAATTGCTGCCCGAGGGCTCCGCAGGGGGTTTAATCTCACTTACAGCTGGTTAAAAGTTAACATTCCTCCCCTTAACTTCCGGGATAGGAAGGCTAGTAAATAGTATTACACTTTAAAACCGGTGTCATCACTTGTTATCACAAGTTCACTCAATTGTGCTAAAGTGACTTTTTTTAATGTGCTAAAAAAAAAAAAAGTAGGCTTCGCTACACATCTTAAAATATATCCCAAGGCTGTACCACGCGTGAGCTGTACATTTGATTACTTTGTTTTTTGACACCAAATACGCTAACCTTGCTGTTCAAATGTAAGCTTACATAAACTTGGCAGTAATTTTACAAGAATGAGAAAATCTGTGGAATCTGACAAGAAAAAATCGCCATTTTACGACAAAGTGACATAACATTATGAGGCAAAACATCATTTTGATAGCATAAAATTGTTATTTTAACAGCAAATTAGGTTGTGGAAAAAAAGTTATAATGTGGGAATAAAGCCAAAATATTATTTAAATAAAATCACAATTATTTCAATACTTGGATTTTTTTTATGGGAAAAAGCTGTTTTAATTTTACAAGAATTAAGTCACAATATTAAGAAAAAAATGTCATATTGAGAATAAACTCTAGAGTTGAAATTATTATGAAATTATTATTTTTTAAGCCATAATTTTATGAGAAAAAAAACTAAATTAAGTTGGAATTTTTGGAAAATTAATTTTGGCGGAAAAAGTTATTATATTATAATGATATATCATTAAATGTTCAGTTATAAAATAATAATAAAGTCTAAATTTATGAAATATTATGGAAATAAAACCATAAAATTAAAAAAAATAATCATAATAAATACAAAATTGACAAAAACAAACAAAAAAACACTGCAAAAACGGCTCTAATTTTATGAAAATAAAGTCAAAATATTAAGAAAACAGGGTAATATTATGAAGAGGAAAAAAAGTCATAATTCTACAAAAATAAGAGGTATGAATGAGAAAACATTACGGGAGCAAACTGTAATTACGAACTAAATTTACAGAAGATAATGTATATTTATTGAATATTCCATTTATTTAAGTTATTTCTGAAGAAATTAGAAATATTTTTAAAAGGCCAAAGTTCATACTAATATGTTCTTTTTCCCCATATCATAGATTCATTTAAATATATACATATATATGGTTCAAAGAATGCATGTTGCTCATCTTTTTAGGACTAAAAAAATATAATGTGAAGCATGGTGCAATTAGGACAACATGATTTACAAGGTGCGTTTAAGGAAGCATGAAAGCACAAATGTTTGCCCATTCCTTTCTTTCTCTCCTTCGGCCACACTTAAAGAGCTTTTTGCTTCAAATGATTTGCTTCTTTTCTGCTGCCGTTTCATTCATTTAGCTAAACTCGCCCTCCTCGGATTTATTTCCTATAGTGTGGCAGCCTTCTTTTGAATAATTTAATAACAAAAAGAAAAAAAAAATCCTTTCAGTGAGAAGTAAATTAAAACCGGGGAAGAATACATCCAAGGGGTAGATAAGAAGCGCCCGAGTCAAACGTAATATTCCGCTTCAGCGGGCGCATATACGTACGGGCCCGCGCTCATACATGCGGCCTTTTGTCTGACTGTAAAGCAAAACAACACCACGGGGACACGCCGGGGTGCACGCATCCTTGCCCTCCACCCTCAAACACATCAGCGACAAGCCTGTGACTCTTCACACCTCAACCTTGATGATTTTCAGTGGAGGAGGCCGACTGAGACTGAATGAAGCGTCTTTGAGAAATAGAACACCTGGCGTAACCAAGGGCAACGCACATATTTCATACAAGCAGAAGTACAGCTAATTAGTTGATAACGGACATGCAAAAAATCTCTGCCAAACAATATATGGAGGTTATGTTTTTGTCGGCTTTTATGTCGGTCTGTGTTCAAATGTTAAGGTTTTGAATGTGCTATTAGCATAGTAGCATTTTTAACCATTTGCATAAGTAGACACTAATATAAAGTGGTATCATGCTATATGTTAGCATGTTAATGTTAGCACATGAGCAGTGCTAGCATGTCAACATGTTTTTTGTAGCTAGAAACATATAAACACTTAGCACTATTATGCTATGTGCTAGCATGCTAACATTAGCATAGTAGCATTTATTGCCATCTTTATAGGTAGACAGTAAAAAAAGACAGTGCTTTCATGTTATGTGTTAGCATGGTAATGTTAGCACATTAGCATTGCTAACATGTTAAGATTAGCATTGTATTTTTTGCCCTTTCCTAACTGTTGCACTGATATGCTAAGGGATAGCATGCTAGCATTAGCAATCTAAATGTGCTATCATGTTATGTGTTAGCATGGTAATGTTAGCATTGCTAACATGTTAAGATTAGCATGTTTTGCCCTTTTCATAGCTAGATACATATGTAACTGTTGCACTATTATGCTAAGGGATAGCATGATGGCATTAGCAATCTAAATATGCTATCATGTTATGTGTTAGCATGGTAATGTTAGCACATTAGCATTGCTAACATGTTGAGATTAGATTAACATTTTTTTGCCTTTTTCATAGCTAGATACATATATAAATGTTGCAATATTATGCTAAGTGCTAGCATGCTAGCTTTAGCAATCTAAATATGTAGATAAAATAAATGTATGATGAATATTTATGGTGTAAATCACAACTATCCCACTTAGTGGAGGGCTATGCTCTACGAGGCTTTTATTATTAGAGCCCTCTAAACATGATATAACACCCCTATAGTCACTTTTAGCTTCTATTTCCCAAGTCGTAGAGAAAATATGGGTGAGTTGTGGGTTACTTCCTGTAGAGTTCCTGTACAGTACTTCCAATGTAAAAATACTGACACCCATATCATACATATCAACGTCTTTGAATGCATCTTCTGAATGCCTCACATTTGTATTTGAGTCCATTAAGCCGTTGTCATGCTTGAAAATGCTTAATTTGGGCCCAAAATACATAAAATGTGCTTAAATATACATTTTCTTTACAAATGAAGTTTGCCTCAATTTTGACTTGAATTGTCCGGGGAGAACATGCAAACTCCACACAGAGATGGCCGAGGGTGGAATTGAACCCTGTTCTCCTAGCTGTGAGGTCTGCGCGCTAACCACTTGACCGCCGTGCCGCCCCTTTTAAGCATTTTGAAGCATAAAAATGTACATAATGACAATATAGTGTGTGAATATCAAACCATGCAATGTTGTTTTTAGAGGTCTTCATAGTCAAAATAGGTGTATCCCAATGATGTGTATTGTTACCTAGCTCATATTAACTTGTTTTCATGCGTTGCAATGCACAAAAAATACAGTTGTGCAGTTCCTCTTTAAGAACATTTTAATTTTTTTTTTTAACTTTTAAGCATTTTGAAGCATAAAAATGTACATAATGACAATATAGTGTGTGAATATCAAACCATGCAATGTTGTTTTTAGAGGTCTTCATAGTCAAAATAGGTGTATCCCAATGATGTGTATTGTTACCTAGCTCATATTAACTTGTTTTCATGCGTTGCAATGCACAAAAAATACAGTTGTGCAGCTCCTCTTTAAGAACATTTTAATTTTTTTTTTAACTTTTAAGCATTTTGAAGCATAAAAATGTACATAATGACAATATAGTGTGTGAATATCAAACCATGCAATGTTGTTTTTAGAGGTCTTCATAGTCAAAATAGGTGTATCCCAATGATGTGTATTGTTACCTAGCTCATATTAACTTGTTTTCATGCGTTGCAATGCACAAAAAATACAGTTGTGCAGCTCCTCTTTAAGAACATTTTAATTTTTTTTTTTAACTTTTAAGCATTTTGAAGCATAAAAATGTACATAATGACAATATAGTGTGTGAATATCAAACCATGCAATGTTGTTTTTAGAGGTCTTCATAGTCAAAATAGGTGTATCCCAATGATGTGTATTGTTACCTAGCTCATATTAACTTGTTTTCATGCGTTGCAATGCACAAAAAATACAGTTGTGCAGTTCCTCTTTAAGAACATTTTAATTTTTTTTAACTTTTAAGCATTTTGAAGCATAAAAATGTACATAATGACAATACAGTGTGTGAATATCAAACCATGCTTAAATATACATTTTCTTTACAAATGAAGTTTGCCTCAATTTTGACTTGAATTGTGTCCCCTGCTGCACATGCAAATTTTTATCCTTTTATAAAAAAGTGAACAATATGGCATTTAAATAAGTACATATTGCAAGAACAAACAATTTAACCTTTAAATGAATGCTTTTAAGGAGGAAACACGGCAACTTCATCTTCCCAGGACTTCACCAATATTATAAATGTCACCAGTAACATCCTAACTACACTCTCATGTTGACAAGTGCCAAACAGCAGATTGATGAGAGCCAAAATTCTGCAGCTATATCAGAGTCCACAGTGCAATGTGGCAAGCGCCCCCCCCCTTTCCCCCTTCCCCATGACATATTGTGGTAACAAAGAGCAGTAATGGGGTTAGACGGAGAGACGTAATTTGCTACGCTTCACCATTTTTCTCACTGACCTTTTCCCAGGTGTGTGCAATGTATCCGAGTAGCCTCCTGTTGTTCTAAATAATGCCCGAGCCGGATCACAGACCTGCCACACAACCCGCACTCAGTCTGCTCCAAATGCCACCCGGCCATCAAGCACGCGCACAACCCCCAGACTGATGGATGACTTTTGGGCGATCCGCCTACAAATACAAATACACTGTCATGTCATGGTAAAATATTGGGCCTATTGTGTCCCATGCATGACAATAGCCCAATTGTTCCATCTATCCATCAAATGGAAAATGAAACAGCGGACAAATGTGTGATGGTACGGCTTCTGATTACGGTAATGCTCGGAAAATGTGTAATATGCACCTTATGATTGAATTGTTATGATTGAATCATGTATAGAGAGATTAAAATATGAATTGATATACATAAAAATAGGCGGCGCGGTGGACGAGTGGTTAGCACGCAGACCTCACAGCTAGGAGACCAGGGTTCAATTCTACCCTCGGCCATGTCTGTGTGGAGTTTGCATGTTCTCCCCGTGCATGCGTGGGTTTTCTCCAGGTACTCCAGGTTTCCTCCCTGGTGGTGTTTGAAATCTGCATATAACTCGCTAATGCTAATCGCTAGCGTGCATATGGGATTTCCCATGTCAATTAGCATCGAGCTAGCACATTTGTTTGAATTTTGTTTATGTTGAATGTCAGATATATTATTTGTGTGTTTACAATATTCCTCTCTGCGGCACGGCGGGCGAGCGGTTAACGCTCAGACCTCACAGCTAGGAGACCAGGGTTCAATTTCCACCCTTGGCTGTGTGTTTGCATGTTCTCCCCGTGCATTTGAGGGTTTTCTCCGGGTACTCCGGTTTCCTCCCACATTCCAAAAACATGCTTGGTTAATTAGCGACTCCAAATTGTCCATAGGTATGAATGTGAGTGTGAATGGTTGTTTGTCTATATGTGCCCTGTGATTGGCTGGCCACCAGTCCAGGGTGTACCCCGCCTCTCGCCCAAAGACAGCTGGGATAGGCTCCAGCACCCCCCGCGACCCTTGTGGGGAAAAGGCGGTAGAAAATGAATGAATGAATGAAAACTAGGCGGCATGGTGGTCGAGTGGTTAGCGCGCAGACCTCACAGCTCGGAGACCAGGGTTCAATTCCACCCTCGGCCATCTCTGTGTGGAGTTTGCATGTTCTCCCACATTCCAAAAAAATGGCTACTCCAAATTGTCCAAATTGTTGTTTTTAGAGGTTTATAGGTGTATCACAATGATGTGTATTGTTACCTAGCTCATATTAACTTGTTTGCATGTGTTGCAATGCACAAAAAAATACAGTTGTGCAGTTCCTCTTTAAGAACATTTTAATTTTTTTTTGCCTTTTAAACATTTTGAAGCATAAAAATGTATATAATGACAATATAGTGTATGGGGTGTAATGTATGATGTGCATAACGACACCCAGCCTCGGTACCAACACCGCACAACTCTGCATCAGGCCTCCTCGCCGGCAGCCATTGCCAAAATTGGAGCGCGGTGCACAATCTAATCTGCGCGTTGGAAATTAAAAGCAGCCGTTCTGCCTGGGCCTCCTGTTTTATTCATGGATTGTTTTGAGCTTCTTGTCGGCCGCATTAAGCCGAGCGCGCAGCCGATCCCTCGGCCCGCATGAAGTATTCACATGTGAATCGCCTCTTAGTGCTAATGCACGGGCGAGCTCGCCCAGATGCGCACGCCATGTTTGCCTTGATCCGACATGAAACACCTCCCTTTTTCCCCCGCCTGGCTGTGACACCTCTTACAAGCTATGCTATCGTGTTTTATGTATTACATTAGCCTGGATAGACAGGCTTTTTGTTTGTTTGTTTGTTTGGGGGATAGGAAGTGAACTAAACACGGATTCTCACCTGTGTCGGAATATCGGGAATTTCACTGCAACATTTTTAAAGCTTTTTATTCTCCTTGTTAAGGATTTGGAAATTGGACACTATCAGATTGCTCCCGATTCGTTGAGCAAATCAGTGCTCACGGTGCTTTGAGGTGCTTCCAGGGATGGAACGGTATACTATAATCACAATCCAGTATATACCTTGCTTTGCTAAGGGGATAACATCCATCCATTTTCCATACCGCTTATCCTCATTAGGGGGTTTGCTGGAGCTACCCTGGACTGGTGGCCAGCCAATCACAGGGCACATATAGACAAACAACCATTCACACTCACATTCATACCTATGGACAATTTGAAGTCGCCAATTAACCTCGCATGCATGGATGTTAAAACCCACGCACGGAGAAAGAACAAACGAGATTTGAATCCAGACCTTCACGATCTCCTGACTGTGTGGCCAACATGCTAACCACCCACTCACCGTGCAACCATGACAAACATAAAACTCTTTAGTTTAGCTTTTGTTGAAGCAGATTTCATGGTTTCATGGTGAAAGGAAACATCAAGAACTAGCAGGTAATTATAAGTCTTTGTTAGCTTCTCCTCGGGACTATCACTCGATATGCTAAGAGGTTTTATAGAATATATTTAAAGGGAAAAAAATTATATCAGCTTTGTGATGTAGGTGAAAAAAATTAATTACATTTAATTAATTAAAATTAATTAATTAAAATTTGTATGAATTTTGCTCTTTGCTGTTTTATTTTCTGAATATTTCAACTGTCTTCTTAAATAATCTTTGTACATATTTTTTGTAATATTTTGACTTTATTCTCATAAAATTTTAACTTTTTCCCCCAACCAAATTTTTCCCCAATTTTTTTTTTATATTTCACCTTTATGCTACTAAAACATTATTTTTCCTCTGATATTATGAGTATATTCATGCAAAATGTCAGCTTTTTTGTCTTAATATTTTAAGTTAATTATTGTAAAATTACAGCTGTTTTTTTAAAAAAATTCTGCTCTTTTTTTTCAACCAAATCTAATTTTGTCTTGTAATTTTATTTTTTTTTCCCATAATATTTTGTCTTTATTCTTGTAAGATTATAACGTCTTCTGTAACCTAATTTGTTGTTTTGTTTGTTTCCCATAATATCATGTTTTTTTATAAACATGTTTTTTTTAATAGTTCAAATTTATGCATCTAAAATAATGTTTTTTCACATAATACGATATATATATTTTTTACCATTAGATAACAACTTCCATCCATCAATTTTTTATGCCGTTTATCCTCATTGGTCTTGTAAAATTCCAACAGATGTTCCCATTTTTACTGTTAAATCAAAATAAACAGCTATTGCCCCTCGGGCCGCACTTTGGACACCCCTGAATCAGCAGGACACTCATTAACACAAAACAGCAAGTCAGGTGACGAGAAATGTTGAGGCAGCAGCGAGGGTCCGTGTAGTGCAGACTTCCCTAATACTGCGAGGAATGGCGCAAACAGTAAGACATAAAAACATCCCTTGAGTCCAAGGTGCTGTTATTTTCAAGTGATGCTTGATTGGAGCTTGCGTGTGTACGTGTTCACTGCCTCCGGACATCCTGGAGGTCAAGGTGGTAATGGGGGAGGAGGCGAGCCCGCTCTGAAAGACGGCGCTGACAGATTGTAATGATATTTAAAGAACAACAAAGCTGATTGGCTCCGGGGAGACACGGGCGGGCGGCAAGGCCATTTATCAAGATTGGTGACATTGCAAGTGTCAATGCTGGGATTTAGACAGCATGCATAAGCAGAATGAACAGCGAGGGCCAAAATAAATACATGAAGAAAATAGCAGGACACGGAAGGTGTTGAACCACGCAGGAATAAAACGTCAGCTTCTCATTATCTACCTTTTTCCAAAGCTTGGCTGGCATGGCCATGCATGGGAATGGTGGGGTTCATGCACAATTTACTCCAAGTTCAGCACTCACTGGATGAAGGACTGTTTAAATGCAACACCAGCGCCATGCCCGTGTGCGTACATACGCTCACAGTGACGATGCCGATTCCTGATGAGTGGGAAATGTAGCGCAGTTGCCCATCACATCCACCAGATGGCACTGTGTTGAAAAAAATCTTTTTGATCACCCATTCGTTAATTCATTCATTCATTATTCAGCTGCAACTGCAAAGGATGATTACGTTCTAATTTTATTTTATTTATTTTATTTATTTTATTTATTTTATTTATTTTATTTATTTTATTTATTTTATTTATTTTATTTATTTTATTTATTTATACAAGTAAGGCATTTATTAAAGAGGAGCCCTTTATTTGAGGAACACATTTTACAAGTAATATTTGAAAATATACAAATTTGTAGAAATGTTTTAACATTTAATAAGGATACTTAATTAGAATCTAATTAATCTGTATTATTTCACAATTTTTGGTTATGTTTTAACAGGTAAAACAACCCTAACCTTAACCCTAACAGCCCCAGTGCCTTGCATTTGATACCTAAAATAAGAAATAATAATAATAATAATCCAAGGGGACGCTAACATTAAATTTTAGCAAGTGAATAATAATTAAAATATTTTAATTTAATTTATATAATTTGTATAATTGTTTTTATAATTATTTAAATTATTTAAAAATAATGTATTTACATTGCTTACTGTATATAATATATATAGATACATACTGTATTGACATATTAAAATTAATTAATTTGTTGTATCACAAATATTAATTTATTATGATTAATTTTACTTTTTACCATGTATAACTATAACCATAAATGTATGTTTACTGTGCATTATTTTCCAGGCTTTCATGGGCCGCAGTAAAACTATATGGTGGGCCTAATCTGGCCCCAGGGCCTTGCATTTGATACCGAAAAAGAAAAATAATAATAATCCCAGGGGACACTTTTTGTTGCTAACATTAAATTTTATCAAGTCAATAATAATTAAAATAATTTAAATTTAATTTATATAATTTTTAAAATTGTTTTTATAATTATTTTAATTATTTAAAAATAATGTATGTACATTTTTTACTGTATATAATATTATATATATATATATACTGTATTGACAATAAATTAAAATAAAATTAAATAATTTGTATTATCACAAATATTAATTTATTATGATTAATTTGACTTTTTACCATGTGTTTTCAACAGTACTCATTTAACCATTGATTTCTTGTTATTTTTTCCCCTGAAAGCAACAACTTGAGTTGATGGGGTATCTCAGAAGTAGGAAAGAACCCAGCATTAGTCACAGGAGAGGTCGAAACCCAATCAGAGTTCACAAATCATATGCATTCCGAGTCGCTTCTCCCCTCAAAGGGAACATTAATGGATGTAAAATCTAAGGAGCCGGCTCCACAAACACATATTTAGCTCCAGACGTAGAACCACGTGTCTGCTGACGGTCTCATAAACAAACATCAATCAAGACTCATCATGACATGCAGCCCCTCTCTGTCGTGATGCAACAGCGAATTTCCTTCCTTTTAAAGAAGGTGTGCAATCATTTGCATGCCAAATATTCCACTTCCACCCCCCCCCCCCCCCCCCCCCCCCCCCACCGGGCGTTCTTGAGTGTGCTTCTGGTATAAATGAAATTTTAAAGAGCGGGGTGAATTTTCCATGAGGCCGCTTGGCGACATTTTGGGAAACTAATGGATGCCATTTGAGTCGACTTCCTGGGGCATAGAGGAAGTACAACTCTGTGAAAATATAATGGATGTACTCTTTATATACTCCCGCTGCCAGTTTGGTTTGGGAAAGAAACACATTTATTTTACGTTTGACCACAGTGGTGCAAGATCTGAGGAGGATTGTATATATATATATATACTATTAAATAATAAGAAAAATAATAGGAATTGTTGCTAATATTACTTTTTTTTAAGTAAATAATAATTAAAATAAATGTATTTCATATAATATAATTTGTATAATTATTTTTATACTTTTTATATTTTATAATTAATTAAATTATTAAAAAATAATGTATGTAGTTTTTTATATATTTTTATAATAATTTATATATATACACACATATATATATACATACTATTAAATAATAGAAAAATAAGAATTGTTGCTAATATTACATTTTTTAAAATAAATAATAATTAAAATAAATGTATTTCTTATAATATAATTTGTATAATTATTTTTATACTTTTTTATATTTTGTATAATTATTTAAATTATTAAAAAATAATGTAAGTAGTTTTTTATATATTTTATAATAATTTATATATATATATACTGTATTGACAAATAAAATAATTTATTATTATTAATTTTACTTTTTGCCGTGTACAGTACTCATTTAACCGTTGATTTCTTGTCATTTTTATTATATTGTAAAATATATACTATTATGTTCATTTGTCGGACCTTTTAGACTCCTATAGAGCAGCTACACACAATAACCAGCACAGGAAGCATTTTAGTCCTTCCAGAATCTGCACCTATTCTGCTGTATTTCTTTGGATTACGTGCACCCCGCGAAAACGGTCTGTTTTAATGTATTCCACTCATGGCTGAGTGGTTTCATCTGAAACTTTGCCATGCTTTAACATGAAAATACAACATTGTAAGTATATTTATACGTAGGAAAAATGGAAAAAAGCATCACCTTTAATAATGCAATTAGCAGTGCGAATATGAACATATATTTCATTTCTCACTTAGATGGCAGTGAACGGTTACCTTGGTTACATTGGATGCCGATGAGTTAGCTCGCTAGCATGCTATGCTTGAAGCGGTGTGTTCCTACAATGATCGCGTAGCCTGCACATTAGCAATGTGGTACAAAAAAAAAGAACAGTAGTCTAAAAGTGACTATAGGGGTGTTATTTCCTGTCTCCGGGACTCTAATAATGTTAAAAACAGCATTAGAAAGTCATAAACACATTTAATAGACATTGTTAATTGTAAACAAATGTAGCTTTCCCTTACACCCAAAGAAACACATTTTACTAGTCATTGCAGGCAATGTAAACACAGAAAGGAAGGCTTCCAGCCATGCCCATATAAGGAAGTTCGCTCCTCTGTGACATCACAAAGGGGCAGTTTAACCACACCTTCTGAAACCGAGCGTTTTCACGTCTCACTTCCAAATGTGAAAACCACATTATCTGAAACTTTGCCATGGTTTAACATGAAAATACAACATTGCAAGTGTAATTAAAGGTCAGAAAAGTGGAAAAAAAACATCATAGGTCACCTTTAATAATGCAATTAGCAGTGCGAATATGAACATATATTTCATTTCTCACTTAGATGGCAGTGAACGGTTACCTAATGAGGTGCTGCATCACAAAGCAGTCAAATAATCAAGCGTTGCAAATGAACACAGATATTATTGGAATTAATCAAGAGACACGTTTGCTTAAAGAAACCAAACAACGCCAAAGAGGCCGAGCAGACGTGCGGCGTATTCCGCGCACGTGCCCGAGAAGCGGCCGGGTCTGATTACGGCTAACGAACTCATCAAGCAAGTCTGCTCAACAGTTCAGACAGCGAAGCTCATTCATCCCCGCTGACATCCGTGACATTCACTCCATCTTGCATGCACTGTTTCATTCTCATAATTGGAAGAAGTTAACATCTAATGAAGGCCTTTTTGGCGCCTGATGAATAGCCGCAAATGCAAAACGGAGGTCTAAAAGCATCTGCTTACCATGTGATATGCGAAGAACTTGATATTTCGAGTTCCCCTACTAATTTCGCTCGCGCGCGGAAATCTTTAAGTAAAAACTTTCTGCAAAAGTACACAGCCGCTGTTGGGCTGAATAGCGCTCTGGAGTGAAGGTGCAGTCGGGTCTTATCAGTTGCGCAACACCTTGCAAACCAAATGATGAATGTCGGCTTGCTACATGATGGTAATATGATGTGCACAATACAAACTTGCAGTCATGTTGTACGGGAAAAAAAAATAAATCTCAACTGCTGGCACAACTTATATGGAACAAAAGGTGGCATTGGTATTAAACACTGTTAGCTTTAAAGGTCATCACCTTCTTAAAAGCCGCTAAAGTGGGGAATTAGCACACATTATTGGCTTTAAATCTATTATAATTTTGTACCACTTATCCTCATGAGTGTCGCAGGGGTGCTGGAGCCTATCCCAGTTGTCTTCGGGCAAGAGGCGAGGTACAGCCTGGACTGGTGGCCAGCCAATCACAAGGCACATATAGACAAACAACCATTCACACTCACATTCATGCCTATGGAACTCACTGCGACATAGGGAAAGAGTGAGTAATTTTACTTTATTTTAGTTTAATTCTAGCATGTATGACATGTTAGGATTTTAAAATGCAGACTAATTTTTTTTAACTTTTCTTTACTACAGAATAATTCACATGGTTTGTGGTTAGAACAGCTAGGAAGTCAACCAATCAATGTTTTACTTTATTTTAGTTTTATTATACTCCTCCAACAAATAGGAAAACCTGGTTTGAAATTTGAGAACTATTGCCAGCTTTTCCTTCTATCCAGTTTAACATTCATTCATTCATTCATTCATTCAACCCCTACAAAGTCGCCAGCCAATCACAGGGCACATATAGACAAACAACCATTCACACTCACATTCATACCTATGGACAATTTGGAGTCGCCAATTAACCTAGCATGTTTTTGGAATGTGGGAGGAAACCAGAGTACCCAAAGAAAACCCATGAAGAGAAAATGAAAACTCCACAGAGAGATCGCAGAGAGTGGAATCGAACTTGGGTCTCCTAGCTGTGTGGCCTGAGCGCTAACCACTCAACACCATGCAGCCAAGTTTTAATTATTGAGTGAAAAAATATCCCTTCTTCCCCATTCCATTCAAAACCCGACCTTCAGTTTACAATACATACATTGGATGCTAATGAGTTAGCTTGCTAACATGCTATGCTTGAAGTGGTGTGTTCCTGCAATGATCCTGTAGCCTGCACATTAGCAATATGGTACAAAAAAAAGAACAGGAATCTAAAAGTGACTATAGGGGTGTTATTTCCTGTCTCCGGGACTCTAATAATGTCAAAAACAGCATTAGAAAGTCATAAACACATTTAATAGCCATTGTTATCCCTCGCCACTTCACCGTCACTTCACTCTGTTATGAAATATAATAATTAATAAAATTACACTTGGATGAGTGTTTTGCATGTAGGCCACACAGTTAGGAGAACGGGAAGACCTGGGTTCGATTCTCTGCTTGAGCTCTACTCCGCTCTAAATTGTCCATAGGTGAGAATGTGAGTGTCTATATGTGCCCTGTGATTGGCTGGCGACCAGTCTAGGGTGTACCCCACTTTTCACCCAAGTACAGCTGGGATAGGCTCCAGCATAGTGAGTATAAGCAGCATAGAAAATAGATGGATGGATAAAATCATGCTGTTTTGTGGTTAAATATGGCCTATTATTTGTCAAAAAAATCTACATATATTTTAAATTTTGCTTTTTTTTTGATAAATAAAAAAAATATCATAAAATTGGCTAGAAGAACTAAAATAAGGCGCTCAGAAGATGCATTCAAAGACATTTCTTAAGTTACCTTTTTCTTTATGATAAGCCAACGCAATTAAACTGCTCTCAGATCTGCCTTCAAACAACGTAGCATGAAGCATCCTTTTGAATGGATTGTGCTGTGCCGACAATATGGGCTGACTGATTAAGGTGAAGTACGAGTCATTCAAATAATGGTCCAGATAGGGAATCGGGAGTTGTTAGTGCTTTCAAACAAATGCACGGAGCATGTCGTGGTCCCTCCTGCATTGTCTTTGAAAAACACTCAGTGGAAAGTGAAATCTCACGTGGACTGAGTGCAACTTTGAAATGTCACAGCAAATGGTCCATCTGCAATACAGCACAGCACTCTAGTGGCCACCAGGGTAATAATAATGTGTGTGTGTGTGTGTGTGTAAAGTGTTTCTCCACCTCTGTGAACTTTTCCCATTGTTGAGAGCAGGTGTGAGGGTCCGCCGAGGTGATTGGGTAGAATTTTCCCAAAAGAACCCATTTTCGACCGAGGCGACATTTTGACACAGGCGCCTGCCAGACAACAGTCATCCCGAAAAGATTGGACGTGTTCCGAGCTCCCTTTGAGAGTCTTATTGACTTCCACGGTGCAAGTTTTACTTCTCCACTGTTGAAAAATGTCTTCATCAACCAAAGAAAAAGTTGTATAGGCTCATTTTTAAAAAGACCAATTGCGTGTTGGTATGAAATGTTGACTTCACATAATACTACAAACAGTTCCATTCCATAGTACAGTAAACCTCGGATATATCGGATTCAATTGTTCCCACTGGTTTTGTCCGATATAAGCGAAATCCGTTATATGCGTATACCGGAAAATGTCCGTTTTACGCATATATCGGATTTTATCCGTTATAAAAAGGCACTTCCTTGACTATTTTTCCAATGTACCTGGACTGGGCAATGAAAAGAGACGTAAGGTAATGAGAATTTCACTTTATTGGACTCTGAGCATAACAAATTGTTAATTAAGCTAGGCCCTGTTACGCCCGTCAGGCCTACGTTATTTCCAATAGTGAGGTTAAGATCGCATTCACTGCTGTGCTAGTATTATTGACGTCACTCACTTTTATATTTGTCCTAAATCTGGAGCCCGGAGAAAGACACGATGCGGCCATTCGATATATGCGAGGGAAATTGGAACGGGACTGGAGATTTTGTCCGAAATAGGCGAAATCCGTTATAAAAAATCCGATATATGCAATGAATTTTATTGGAAATGCATTACAGAAAAATTGGTTCTTTTTTATCTGTCCGTTGTGAGCGAATTTCCGATATATCCGAGTCCGATATATCCGAGGTTTACTGTATTAGGTTAGTATTATTCATTTTAAACCACAACAAACCGCTCTTTTAAGTCATATATTTATGATTTTTTTTTCTTTTTTACTCCCATAGAACCGAATAGGAATAGCATTCATCTGTTCTCAGGTCAAACTGTTACCCTGCAAGTGTAAAAAGAAGATAACCCCTGTTAATATTAGGATGTAAAAATTATAATAGTAGAAGATAACACTGTAAGACAACACAACTATAAAAAAAAGCACTGTAACAAAAACTATGCAAATGTGCGGTGTAAAAAGACGTTAGCATAAAACAACAGTGACCCAAAGTGAATAACTAATGATCTGTTTTAGAAGTTAAACATCTGATTACTATTTCGATGATGAAGCCTTGTAACGAGGAGAACATGCAAACTCCACACAGAGATGGCCGAGGGTGGAATTGAACCCTGGTCTCCCAGTTGTGAGGTCTGCGCGCTAACCACTCGACCGCCGTGCCCATTCAGTATTAATAAAGGCAATATTTTTGGAGTTAGAGCATAAAAAAATACATGCTTTAACATTATTAGAGCCCTGTATACATAAAATAACACCCCTATAGTCACTTTAACAATCTTATGTTTTGTTCGCATCACATTGCGCAAGCTATGGGATCACTTCAGGGACAAAAGACATAACATAGCAAGCTAGTGAGCTAACTTGTTGGCTTCTTCAATGCCCTTATGTTGGAATGTGGGCGGAAACCGGAGTACCCGGAGAAAACCCAAGCATGCACGGGGAGAACATGCAAACTCCACACAGAGATGGCCGAGGGTATGAAACTGTTAACTTAAAACTGTTATTGCCAAATGCCCGCAAGGCATGCCGGGTAGTGCGGCTGCAACAACAATAACAACTATGAACAATAAAACATTTGATATCAAGAATATGTAACCTCCTCCTTGTTTACTTATTTGATGTTAAGAGAAAGAATACCATGAGCTACCCAGCATGCCTTGCAGCAGGTATACAAGGGTGTTTTTTCTTAGTCATGGGTATTGTGTATCTATTTATTTGTGTGCCCAGGTAGGTTACGCTGTGCGTTACCTATGGACAATTTGGAGTCGCCAATTAACCTAGCATGTTTTTGGAATGTGGGAGGAAACCAGAGGAAACATGCAAACTCACACAGAAAAGGCCGAGGGTGGAATTGAACCCGGGTCTCCGAGCTGTGTCTCCTGCGTGATAACCACTACTCCTCCATGCAGCCAAGTTTTAATTATTGAGTGAAAAAATATCCCTTCTTCCCCACTCCATTCAAAACCCGACCTTCAGTTTACAATACATACATTGGATGCTAATGAGTTAGCTTGCTAACATGCTATGCTTAAAGCGGTGTGTTCCTGCAATGATCCTGTAGCCTGCACATTAGCAATATGGTGCAAAAAAAAAAAGAACAGGAGTCTAAAAGTGACTATAGGGGTGCTATTTCCTGTCTCCGGGACTCTAATAATGTTAAAAACAGCATTAGAAAGTCATAAACACATTTAATAGCCATTGTTATCCCTCACCACTTCACCGTCACTTTACTCTGTTATGAAATATAATAACACAAATTTATTTGTGTGCCCACATATTGCAGTAGGTAGGTTACGCTGTGCGTTGACGTGTTGCGTTGTAGATTGCTTTTTTTCTACAAGCAACAGATTGCATCTGACCCTTCTGGTGACCGGAGCGTGCTACAATAACACTGCAAATGTCGTTGGCGGCTACAGTTAAAGATATTAAAGGTTTAAAAAAAAAAAGGGAATTGCCCGTGGGATGGATGAAGAAGCTTGGCCAGGCTGATGTGGCCCACAGGTTACAGGTTGCCCACTCTTGTCTTAATATGGCTACAATATTGTAGCACAAAGGTGATTATAGGGGTGTTATTTCATATAAAGAGGGCTCCAATAGTATTAAAAACATATTCAACACTATATATTATCAAGCAGCTGTCATTTAAATGTGCCGATTCACAGGTTAAAAGTAAAAACAAGACCACAAAAAGACAAATGATGATCTTGTCGTTTAAAGGTGGTAAAAAAAACGCCATCCAAGTGTAAAAAGAGATTCACCTCATTCGACTTTAGCCATCCCCACTGTGAGAGTCGGTGCATAATTCTATGAATAGCGTGAACCTTTATCAGCGTGAACTTTAAAAGCTTTTTACTACAGTATAAATACCAAAGCGGGAATATCAGTCCCGAGCACCTTGTGAGTTAAAGTCTGTGCTTTGAAATACTTTCTTATCTTTACTCAGGAACAGAAAAAATCTATTCAGTAACACAAAATGTGTGGCGGTGCTTCACACGCTTCCACGCGCTACTGCTGAGATGTTGTTTATTGATATTTAACTATTTCGCCATCAAGATGATCAGTTTTGTACTCGCAGTTCCAAAACCGCCTGCCATCAGCGCATAGGAATTCTGCTGAGTCCAGCATTTTGTTTTGACATTGTGGATGTGTCACAGCGACGGTCACTGCCTTTCGGATCAGCCTGATGCAGCATTTGCAGACTTCACTGGAGCTTCACATCCACCTGGAATTATAAAAATAAAAAAAAAAGTCTTGTAAGCACTTTTGATGACTGTGAAATTTCCTCCGGTGCTTGTCTGGCGTGGAGCTGCGTCTGCTTATCTGTGGCCTCGTTCTGTTCATATGTCATACAGTTGGTCGGTGTAAAGCGGTTTATTAGCGGGCCCATTACAAAAGAAGCCAGCCGATAGAAGAAGTCATGCAGATTATAAATTCTCCTGTGAGGGACTGGGGCTTTTTGCACGACTCTGACGTTAAACAACAAGCCTCCAGTTATAGGTGGACTTTTTTTTTCTAATTTAAATAAAATGAGATCACAGGCCTCATATGACATCTAGAATTCGCTCAGCTCAGAGTATAGCCAAGCATCCTGTTTCTGTGATTTCATGGCCCACTTTCCCGGTATTGATTGAAGTCTGCAGCATCAAGCAAAGTTAGAAAACAGTTTGAAATAGCACTTTCCATTACATTATGCAAGACAACTAGCACTTATTTATATTATTTTTATCATCAGGTACCATAAAAAATGTTAGACATGGGATTTAAAAATAATAAAAAATAATATAATAATAATAATAATAATATAATAAATAATAAAGTAGTTCTAATTTATGTGTTTCATTATTTTTATATGAGTGATGACGAAAGCAACCCGGAAGTAAACCGGAAAAAGTAAGCGTAATTACGCAGACGACGTAGTTAGGAAAAGAAAAGACAAGATTTTGAAAAAAAACACTCAAACACTTAATTTTAAGTTATTTTGTTGTTTGTCTTATTTCGGTATATTACTTTTTGTATTTTTTTTAATATTACTTTGACGAAGGCAACCCGGAAGTGTGACGTCATAAAGTCGTCACGCAGCCTCAGCTAGCGAAGACGCATTCGTTCAAACTGAAAGTAAAACACATTAGGCTAACTTTTAATGGAACAAATTGTGGTATATTGCTGCAAGTGAAAGCTCCCGGTTGGGGTTTAAGGGGTATGTAATATTTACACTTTATTCTAAAAGCTGTTTTTTGTCTTCGGTGTTCTCTTATGAGCTAAAGCTAGTAGCACCCTAGCGTTAGCATCGTGTAAGCTAACTCTAGGCAAGCAGCACTTGAGTGTCGCAAATGATGATTTTTTTAAATCGAATTATGTGCAGGAAACTTTGTTAATATGGGTGGGACTTCCAGAGTGCACCTCCCTTCTCATTTGGTGTGTAGTTTAAAGTACAATGACAGTCGTGAAGCCTGTGTTGACATTAGCGTTCATATTGCTTTGCATGAAGGAGTGAATGGAAGTTAGTAGAAATAATATTCAGTTGAATCACATCACAGTCACTGTTCTGTGTGACCTGCTAAGGAATACTACACTTTTCCTCCTCAGGATCCATTTAAAAATGTCTGCAGCAGAGCCCATCATCAGGTCCAAACAGATTCAGAAAGAAGTCAATGGCATTTCCACTCAAGTTGTTTGCACAGAGTTCAGTAACTACATTTTTGTGGTTATAACTCAGTACGGCAAGATCGGAACGCTGATATCTGTCACACCTGAGTCGAGATGTGACGACTTCAGCACCCCAATATTCTCCACCAAAGTGCTGTTGGGAAAAGACGAGGTATGCATTGGTTGTATGTTGAAACTAAATGTGTTACAGTTTTTGTTTTCATATATGTGCTTGTTTTCAGCCTTTGTCGCACGTTTGCGGCAAGAACTTGGCAACATTTGTGTCACAAGAAGCCGGAAACAGACCCGTTTTACTGGGACTGGCATTGAAGGACTCTTCGGTAGACGCCATCAAGCAAATGAAAGAAGTTGTCAAAAGTTGTCAAGTGTGGTAGAGAGCCAACAAAATGGACAGGAGGGTGACTTTTCTATTTTTCTAGTTATAATACCACCTTGTCATAAATCGGTCTGACATTGTACTGTTTTTGTACCTTAAGTTAAACAAAATGTACATTAAAACACATAAAACCATACAGGTTAGTCTGTCTTTCCAATGTACAGTAATTATACTGAATTATACTATATTTATACTATATTATACACCACACCAGGAGGTATACCCATGCATTCTGATGAGATCCAATACAATAACTATAAATAATTCATGTTCTATGCAGGAGTAATGTTCACCAAAGCATTACACAATGACTTAATAAATACACAAAGAACATTAATAATGAATACAATTATGCTTCTCAGCATGCTTGTTAAAAGAAAAAAAAACATTTCTTGAATTGGCTCATTTGAGGACACACTTCTTTACTCAGTCTGTTCCATATTTTTTATTTTTAAAGTTACATTTTCCCGTAAGTCCTACTTGCACTCACTCGGACGTAGAAGTTTAATAACAGCGCCATCATGTGGTGTATTTGTCAGAATGATAACATGAGTCAACGCAGTAAATTCAAATTCTCACCTGTTTGTGTGTTGCGTTTTTGGAGTAGAAAAGTTACACTATGTAGTGTCCTAATTGCTTTTCACATGACTGTGTATTGTTCGTGAGCAGGATTACGGTAAGTGTTTGCAAAAAAAATCAAACGGTTTCTTATACGAAGCAACACAAATAACAAACCTCTTGTGTATTTTTCAGAATTTTAAATAATGTATTTAGAGTTTTATCTTGTCCGAGTCGTCTTTTCGGGCCCTTGAAAGCACCGCCATGACGTCAACTCGCTTTAGCTGCGGTCACGTGACACATTCACCTGTTTCCTCAACCTGTTTGTCTCTTCGCCGCCCCTCGAGCTGTCAATACAAAAACTGATTGTTTTCATTTTATATTTGCATTTAAATCTACTTTTGGGAGTCTAAAAACGTCAACCACGAACGGCAGAAGGTAGACGTTTAGTTTTTATGTTCGTTTCGCGACTTTAGAGGTGTTTTGCTTCGGACTCCGACCTCGGTGTAAGCTAGGCCTCCCCTGAGACAAGGAAGTGTTGGACCTCCCGTTGCTGTGAACTCCAGGACCCCCTCGCTAATATAAATGACGACTAATGTGCTCGGTCGGCGACCCTAAAAGGCGATTAAACTTCGATGGTGATCTGTTGACTGTGGACCCGGGACGCTTGGGAACGTTTTGTGGACAGTAAACAAGATAAAGGGACAAGGTGAGTTCCTTCTGGCACGTATAAAGTACACATGTAAATTTGCTGAGTTCTGTATCTGTCTTCCTTTAGTACATTGGTGTCCAAGATGGGGCCAGCGGGCCATTATTTATTGGCCCTCGACACATTCTATAAAATGCTATTGTAACAAGAAAAACTGAGCAGTGATTTTCCAAGAAGAGAGACAGAAATATTCACAAGGTAATAATAATAATAATATTAACAGACAAAATAGAAAAATGTATGAGAAACAAACACAACAATTTTAGTAAAAAATAGGCAAAATGTAAGAATAATACATGTAATTAAAATGTAATGAAATTAAAATGTAAAATATATTAAGTATGCAGAAAAGTCCATGCTTTGTCACCATAACATAACAATGTTGAAATGCAGTTTTTTTTCTTTAAATATAAAAAACCCTGCATATCTGCAGGTGTTGGTTTTAAAAAAAAAATTACAATTTTGATTTTTCAGTATGTGGCCCTCCGTGGAAAAAATTTGGACCCTCAACCTTTCCACTCTAATGTCTACGGGTCCAAACGTCTCACGTTTTGAGGGATGATGACAGTTTAGAGTCACAAGGTAATAATAATATAACAAATTGAAAAATGTAAGGAAAAAAACTTAATATGATAAACAAACATCAATTTTAGTAAAAAAAAAAAAAAGCAAAATATGAGAATAATACATATAAACTATGAAATTAAAATGTAAAATATATTAAGTATGCAGAAAAGTCCATGCTTTGTTGCCATAACAACAATGTTGAAATGCAGGCTGTTTTTTTCTTAAAATATGAAAAAACGTGCATATCTGCAGGGGTTGATTTAAAAAAAAAAATAATAATAATAATAATTTAGATTTTTCGACGATGACGACAGTTTAGATGGCTAGATGCTGCCTTCTGTCATCTTCATCCATATGTTCCCCATCCCGTTCTAGCTCTCAGGTGAGCGTCTCTGTGGAGGACATGGACCTTGCAGTTGAGAACACCTCCATTGTCCACCTGACCGCGCCCATACTCCCGGACAAGGCTGACATCTCCAACATGACCATCCTTCGCACGGGCAACGGCACCATCGTGGAGGACCAGATGTTCTTGAACACGATGCCCGCCCGCGGCCTCTCCGGCATCTTTGTGTGGTCCGCCTTGCTCATCACCTGCCACCAGGTAATTGTTTCCAGGATGCTGATTTGTGCTGATAATCCATTTTCCCCCCACAGGAAATAAAGCGAGTGGGGGTTATATGTTCCAGGGTGAAACATAAAACCTTTATTAACTGCTCAGGCAATATTTGCAGTAACATTTTGAACTGTGAATATACTGAAAGTATGAAGTAGACATTCTTCTTCCTCCTATCTCTGCTTGTCACTTAAGGACAGTTATGACTTTTGTACTGAGCAGCCAGGACGAGCATCACTCTCATCACAATAAGTTCCATTTCCTGTTCTCTGGTTAGTATAATTTTTTCCTCGATGTTGGTCTCGTCAGGAATTTTGTACTGAGCAGCCAGGACAAGTATCACTCTCATCACAATAAGTTCCATTTCCTGTTCTATGGTTACCATCTCATTTTTCTCTATGATGGTCACTTCAGGAATTTTGTACTGAGCAGCCAGGACGAGTATCAATCTCATCACAATAACTTCCATTTCCTGTTCTATGGTTAGTATCACATTTTCCTCTATGATGGTCGCTTTAGGAATTTTGTACTGAGCAGCCAGCCAAGCATCACTCTCATCACAATAAGTTCCATTTCCTGTTCTATGGTTACTATCACATTTTACTCAATAGTGGTCGCTTCAGGAATTTTGTACTGAGCAGCCAGGACAAGCATCACTCTCATCACAATGAGTTCAATTTCCTGTTCTATGGCCAGTATCATATTTCCCTCGATGTTGGTCTATTTTGTACTGAGCAGCCAGGACAAGCATCACTCTCATCACAATAAGTTCCATTTCCTGTTCTATGGTTACCATCACATTTTCCTCGATGATGGTCTCTTCAAGAATTTTGTACTGAGCAGCCAGGACAAGTATCACTCTCATCACAATAAGTTCCATTTCCTGTTCTATGGTTACTATCACATTTTTTTGATGATGGTTGCTTCAGGAATTTAGTACTGAGCAGCCAGGACAAGTATCACTTTTGTCGCAATAAGTTCCATTTCTCATTCTATGGTTATTATCACACTTGTGGGGTTAATCCAAGTGTGAAGTTTTTATGTGAGGTATATTAAGGCATGTTTTTCCTGACATTTTAGATTCATGTAAACCATTTTTTAATAACTGATGATATCCACATGAGGACCGTGCACCATATAATAATGTAAGGTGTAATCAGAGATGACCGAGACCTGACACGCCGCACGCACCACCGCCGCCGCCGCTGCCACCCTCGCCAGAGGACGAAAACCAATTGTTACATCCATTAAGGTTTATTACCTCACACTTCACCTTTTGTGAGCTCAATGTTTGAGGCCGTGCTCTGCCATAACCGTGAGTCACATGGCTCGGCTTGCTATATTTATTCACTCCTTCCCTCTTGATGAATGCACAATGTGGTGCTTCATCAAGGTTAAAAAAAAAAAAGAAGAGTGAGATGTTTAACAGAGCATATTCCCTCATGTGCGTATGTCTCAGTGTGCTGATAGCTTATCATTATGGTTTGATGATTGACTCGCCGTGCTCCACTATCAGCACTGACATCATTATGGGCGGCGCACCAAGCAGGGTTAAAATTCTTGAAAATGTTTCTATTATTAAATCGCCAAGGCTTTCCTACTTGCTGTACTTTAACATGTTTGGGATTACAACTGTCAACTGAAAGCGAAAGCACCGCCATGATGTTGTGTATTCTTCTGGAAAACCGTTTCAGCCAATAATTTCATGCTCAATTAGTCCACGAATGGGGCATAATAATTATTACCATCATCTTGGGTGACTGTATAAGAATTGTTTTTTTTTATTTATTATTATCGTTTTGCATTTTATTTGTTAATTTGTTTTTTTTTAAGGACTTTTAGCATATATTGAGTATGAATAAATACACATGCAGTAGATATGGGTTATGTAGTGCGGTTTATGTGTTTCAGATATGCTTAATAATGTCTGAAAAGAAGTAGGAGGAAGAAGCAGGATGTATGCAATTCTACCTAGAGCTGCAGAAATTGATTATTAATAGATTAGCAGATTAATATTCACACATATGTATGTTGTGCAGTGTGCACCAAACCATATACATTTATATACAAAGAAATATACAAGTAGTTGTTTTTGTCAGTTGATGATGACTTCAAGCTGCATCGGGTATTTGTGAGTTGTCTCTTATTATAATTGACGTGATCTTCAATATTTGTCCAGTTCATTGATATCTTATGATAATTTACTCCTCTTAGGGTAAATAACTGATTTATATAGTAACAGATTGCATTTGCAGGAACAAGCTGTTGCTGTTGGTGGATAATATAGACTATTTAATGGACCCGCCCTTTGCTCACATGGTCGTAAAAGTTGTTCATGTGTCAGGGATAGCTTTAGTATAACTCTAGTAGCAAAAGGCTAAGCCTAGCGTTATGAAAAAGTCAGTTTTAGTGACCTTAAAAATATAGTATATAGTACTGAGGGACAGAACAGATCCAAAATAATGTGTCAGTTGTGTTCCCATATCACTAAATACATTTTAACCACCTATGTTTTGTACGTGTACTGCTGCAGATATCGGAAAAAAGTGATTTCAGTGTGGACGAAAAGTAGTTGGTGCTTGTGTGTCATAGTGTTCAGGCCAAACAATAAATCAGTGAAATGGGAAAAAAAACATTTCAGGCCCTGTTTTTTAAGCTTATTTTCTCCCTTTGAATAAATCCCTTTATCTGCACAAAGCAGTGTGAAAATGTATTATTTATTCTCATCCGAATCTTTGCCGCTGCATTTGTTTTGGCAGCTCTTTACACAAAAAGGAATAGAAATCCTGCAATTAATCACAGCCGGGCCGGACTGACCAAGTTCATTATTCATTTACAAGCAGATGCTCGGCATAGTTTTTAATAAATGCAGAATATCACAGCAGCAGTCTGTTATTTTCATTTCCATGCAGCTTTTTTTGGAGTTTTGTGCTTTGCCAATGCTAGTATTAACTTTGTGGTTTGCTAATAGATCTACACACACCTGCGCTCCTACACCGTCCCCAACGAGCAGCGCTACATCATCCGGATTCTCCTCATCGTGCCAATTTACGCCTTTGACTCCTGGCTGAGCCTGCTCTTCATCAGCAACAACCAGTACTACGTCTACTTTGACTCCGTTCGAGATTGCTACGAAGGTACGTACGTGCACCAGGGTCCACATTTCTTTCCACTTCTGAATTTGGATTTATACTGATACAATACCGATACCGGTGCTCTGTTAGCTTCAAGAAGGAACCACACCAAAAGAGTACCAGCAAATGTAGCTAGAAAAATATCAGCAAACATGGATGTTTCCACATATGAATGCAGAACTCATTATCATTATTGTAGTAAACAAAGTAAGTTTCTACGAGTAAGTATGATATTGTAGCGCCCCGGAACTTTAGCGTACAGTAGTCCCTTCTTTATCGGGGTTAATTGGTTCCAGGTCAGTTTCTGCAAAGTAGAATTCATGATTCATAAATTTAATGCTTATGTAGCGAGAGCATAGAAAACCATTTTTATGACCTTTTGAAATACAGTTTTTAACCTTATTAGAGCCCTCAAGACATGAAATAACACCCCTATAGTCATCTTTACACTTGTATTACTCAATATAGTAGACATATAAGACATATTTAGCCTTGGGAGAGTTCCTTGTTGTTCCTTTATCTTAATCTTTTATTGCATCTTCTCAATGCTTTATATTTGTATTTTTCTTCATCTAGCCACTTTTTTGCGTCTAAAAACGTAGTTAGATTTTATTCACGTAGATTCTACATATGGTTTGTAACATTATTAGAGACTGAAGACATGAAATAACACCCCTATAATCACCTTTACCTTTGTATTACTCAATATAGTAGACATAATAAAAGGAAAAAAAGCTATCTAAGACATAAATTGTGCTCATGTGTGTTACTATAACCGTTTCTTATTTGGGGACCTGATTGGCGGGTGGACAGGAAGTGAAGGCAACAGTTCACAGAATTGAGTTTCAACTTGCCTTGGCAACAGGAGCCCTTTGTTTCATTTGGGATTTTTATTAGGGAGTTTTCATTGAAATAATTCAAACCTGCAATAAAAGCCTGTTTTTCGTCTCACTGAACATTTTAAGTAACATGACCGACACCGAGTGACCAGTGTAGCGTAATGCATATCATTTGCAGCGTCTTTGAATGGGTCTTCTGAATGCCTTATGTTTGTACGTTAATTCATTAACCAATTTTTATGCTTAATTGAAGACAAAAATATGTAGTGTTTGATTAAATATGTATATTTTTGACTAATAATGTTCTATGTACTACCACAAAACAGCATGATTTATTCATTTATTCAGAGTGAAGCCGTGAAATTCGAACCACTAACTGGCGAGTTTGTTATGTCCCAACTGTTTTGTGTGGTTGCGAACGCATCAAGCCGTGTGCGGCACGAATGAGGGCGCCGACTGAAGCGCATACGCATACTGACAACATTCAAGCACAAGTGATTTTGGAATTTTAACATACGGGAATTATGCTGGTATCAGAACCTTACGCCGATACTGCATCGGCTCGGCTCCATTCCTGCGGCGCAAGCATCCCCCTCACTCGGATTTCAACATTTGCCAGGAAAGGCAAGGAACTCACCAAACTAGTTTTTCCAATACGTGATAGTTGACACCGCATCTATCTACACGGTGTTCATCTTTTTGAAACAATACACCTTATTTAGTTACCCACAATATGATGTACACATGCAAGACCCGTATCCAAAATTAAAAGTGCTAAGTTTTGATTGACACTGTCAGAAAAGCATTCACTCCATCCTATCGGAATACTTTGGATTTATTGTTTCAGGTTTAAATAACATACCCCCTTATCAATAGAGTTAAGGACATTTTCTCTCAAAGGATTGGAAAACTGGGATAAATCCCACTAGGTTGAGCAACTCGGCATATTGGAATAAATGACAAAATCCACTAGATGAGACCAAAACGAGGCTACAGTATACAGTATATCATTGAGCAGATTAGTTTCAGGTTTGCAAGGCCAATTTAGTGGCTGATTGATTGGTGCGGTCCATCAAGAGGCAGGAAGAAGGGAATCCCACTCTTCTCTTGACTGGACACCATCTGCATTAGCTTCATTTAATCCCCCCCTCTTTAAATAGCAACAAAGGATTAGGAAGGGATTTTCCAAGACACACAACCTTCGCAAGCTTCTTAATGTAAGAAGCGAAACATTTATTGTTCCATAATGTCGCACTAATTATCCTTTATCGCATGCACGGAAGTTGTATTGGTTCTTTGTTGAAATGAAGTTATATTTGAAAGTGATGGGAACTTAAGTTGACACTTTTTTTGGACAATGTGTACTTAATTAATTCATTCATTCATTTTCTACCGCTTTTTCCTCACGAGGGTCGCGGGGGTTGCTGGAGCCTATCCCAGCTGTCTTCGGGCGAGAGGCGGGGTACACCCTGGACTGCTCGCCAGCCAATCACAGGGCACATATAGACAAACAACCATTCACACTCACATTCATACCTATGGACAATTTAGAGTCGCCAATTAACCTAGCATGTTTTTGGAATGTGGGAGGAAACCGGAGTACCCGGAGAAAACCCACGCATGCACGGGGAGAACATGCAAACTCCACACAGAGATGGCCGAGGGTGGAATTGAACCCTGGTCTCCTAGCTGTGAGGTCTGCGCGCTAACCACTACACCACCGTGCCGCCACTACTTAATTAATTGTTCATGTAAAATGAAAATCTTTCTTTTTATTGCAGCATTTGTCATTTATAATTTCCTGAGTCTGTCCTTTGAGTACTTGGGAGGAGAGAGCGCAATTATGTCCGAGATCCGAGGGAAGCCAATACAGTGAGTTTTCCTTGAACTTTTCCTTTAACTTATGGAGCTTCTGCAATGAATTTGAACGGTTCTCCTGTAATCCTGTGCAGGTCAAGCTGCCTGTATGGAACCTGCTGTCTGGTCGGAATGAGCTACTCTATCGGATTCTTACGATTTTGTAAACAGGTGAGCTTTACCTGCAATGTAGACATAATCTAAATCTGTCGGAACAAAAACAACAATGCCGGGGCTTGTAGCACTGATTCTGTATATACGCTCCCCCCTCAAAGCGAGATTAAAAACGTTGCTTTATATATTTCATTATCACATACTACAGTATTAATTGGCCGTGTACCCTAGAAACAGCCCATGAATGATACGGGAAAAGGCCGAAATGATACTGTGTCAAAGCTCATGATTAAATAGTATGTGATAATAAGATCATCACATGGTTTGTCTGGTATCAGGCCCAGTATCATGCCCCCCCCCCATGTGATAACCTATAATTACAACATTATCAATTTTAGATGCTGAGCTTTGACTGTAACATCAACATGGAGTAGCTTTGCTCTTAATTAATACTCAGGAGAACATAACAAATCTGGCCTGTCGATTGTTGCCACCAGTCAACCAAGAACTGGAAAAAAAAACAAAAAAAAACAAGACCTTAGGTCAATTCAAGCAGGGAAATTGATCATGAAAAATTGATTTAGTCATTTTTTTAATGCAAAATGCCAGCAGGTTGCCAACACGCTTAGAAATCACTTGACTGTTTGATTCACTTCTTTGTAAAGTATACCGCCGACGAAAGACGCGTATGTAGTGAATAATTAAATGTTAAAGCCATTAAATAAAGCCGCTATGAAAGAATGCACCCACCCACCCCCCACCCCACCACCCGTTCGCCCTTTTTCTCTCTCAATTAATGTGAGCCAAGAGACACACAGTTGACTTTTGTACGTGCACTGTGTCCCCCTGAATGTCACGCTTGTCAGATGCTATCACGCTAGCTTGTTTTTCTTCAATGGCATCAAAGCAGGCAATAGCACAAGTCAAGACTCTATTATAGAATTGACATTTTTATGCCAGCGTCAGTGCCAGGCGGGCGGTCTGCTTTCCACGAGTGACCCTTGTATTTAAATTGTCTCCGGGGACTGTCAGGGAGGCAACATGTCCCAATTTATTGTACTCAATATGCAATTTGACTCTTCAATCTCCATTTTGTTGCTTTGTCCTGGTTTCACTTTCAATATCAGTCTGTGCAGTACAGATAAAATAATAAATATTGTCAGTTCCTCTAGTTTCAAAGGCTTAGAGGTTAAAGGTAATGAAATTGATTATTACATGGACGTTTCCCATTTTTGTTGTTTTTGTTTTCCTATTTTACAAATATTTCTTCTTGGAATTTATGCTGTGACTTTATTCCTATAATATTCTGACTTTGTTATTGTAATACTACAAATTTTCCCAAGTTTATTTTTCAAAAAAATACGACTTTATTCTTTTTTTGTTTTTGTAATATTACAACTTCAAATTTTTTTTAATTTTTATAAACTTTATGGTTCAAAAATGTTTCTTTCCTCAATGTATTATGGGTTTATGCTCATTAAAAGTTTTATAATAATAAAATAATTATTATAATAATAATTAAAAATAATAATATAATATAATAATAAATAACAATATTAATATTAACTAATATTAACTTTATTCTCACATTTCATAAAATAACTGGATCCCCCCTCACCTTTCTTGTTTAATTTTAATTTTAAATTGTGCAGGCCGCACTTTGGAGACATCTACTCTGGTAAAAAAAAAATGCAGCTTTTACGAGATGAGGATGCTGAGGTTCTCATCTCATTGGGAGTGACCAGGATGGATAGGATCGGGAACAAGTACATCACAGGGACATTACATGTTAGAGACCTTGGAGAACAAAGTCAGAGAGACCAGACTGAGATGATTGGGACATGTCCAGGGGGGAGATAGTGAAAATATTAATAATAATATTTATATAATTCGGTAGAAGGATGCTGCGTTTAGAGCTTCCAGGTCGGAGGCGTAGAGGAGCACCAAAGAGGAGGTTTATGGATGTAGTGAAGGAGGACATGAGTGTAGTTGGTGTGCAGAAGACAGGGTTGCATGGAGGAGATTGTTTTGTTGTACTTTTGTGTCTCTTGCGTAGCAAAATTGGATAATCAAAATATTAGAAACAACTCTCAGTATGATGCAGTGCAGTAAAACCTGGAAAGTAAACAATATCGTCCTTTTAATGGTAGAATTTATAATACAATTCTTGTATTGGAATTAGTTTCATTATACAGGTGTCCAGTAGCTATAATTGGGGACTACTTGTCTTTTTCTGACTAATGAGCTATATAAAGAAAAAAGTATTCATGTTTGTGCTCGTGTTTCACAGGCAACGCTTCAATTCTGCATCGTCAAGCCCATCATGGCCGCCATCACCATCATCCTGCAGGCCTACGGAAAATACCACGATGGGGATTTTAAGTGAGATTGCATTTTATTCATCATACAGTGCATACAAACACAATGATCTCATTCATCACTGTCATCATCCTCTGGTTCATATGAGGTTTTAGCGCATATGTGAGGAGAGTATACAGATGGAGATGCTTCATAATACCGCCGCATATCTCCTCTCCGGCTCTCAAGTCAAGTGCACAGCCCTGACAGTGTCTTCTTTTTTTGTATTCTCACTTTGGTCTGTATGAAAGTTTGGATGGTTTTTATCTTGCAAATGACTCAACAACACTTGAGGCGGATAAGCTTTGTATCGCTCGCCTTGAGAAACATAGAAGGACTCTACTTTCGTCTGACTTTGCTTCACTGTTTAGGCGAAGATTTCTTTCCTAAATAACCTGATGAGTCACAGACTGTTTACCGGGGCGCAGAAGTTTATTAGTTTATTCATTCAACCTCTTCAACCTGGAAAAGGCGGACTGACAATTAAAGAAACCACAAACGTTGATTTGATCAGATGCATGCAGGAATGAGAAGTATAAACAGATTCTTATTAGCTGCACCTGTCGTGTCTGGCTGCAATTAGCCAACAGTTTTTTGTTTTTTTTTGGCTAGTCCCAAAAATACAACAAAGCAAAACACGTAGCATTCATACTGGAGATACCAGCTTTTCACTGACTAACTGAATAACAACGATGACGGACGCACAGACCTATTAAACTCATTTCCAGGCCTTTGTATTGAGTTGTGGACTCCTATAGTGCAGTTACACACAATAACACGCACATTGGTAACTGTAACTAATAATGTTATAAAACATATTTAGAAGACAGTAAGAAGGTTTCATATGCCATAATTATGAAAAATAATAAATAATAAATAATAAATAATAAATAATAAATAATAAATAATAAATAATAAATAATAAATAATAAATAATAAATAATAAATAATAAATAATAAATAATAAATAATAGGCTGCACGGCGGTCGAGTGGTTAGCGCGCAGACCTCACAGCTAGGAGACCCGAGTTCAATCCCACCCTCGGCCATCTCTGTGTGGAGTTTGCATGTTCTCGACGTGCATGCGTGGGTTTTCTCCGGTTTCCTCCCACATTCCAAAAACATGCTAGGCTAATTAGCGACTCCAAATTGTCCATAGGTATGAATGTGAGTGTGAATGGTTGTTTGTCTATATGTGCCCTGTGATTGGCTGGCCACCAGTCCAGGGTGTACCTCGCCTCTCGCTTTGAAGACAGCTGGGATAGGCTCCAGCATGATCTGCGACCCTCGTGAGGATAAGCGGTAGAAAATTAATGAATGAAGTTTGGTGATGCGTTCAAGCACCACTGAACAAAGTGCGACATCCTAATATTTGGCCAAATGTTTTTTGGAGTAGGACCTAAAATCCAATATTTTAAAGCAAAAAGCAACCATTCTCACCTTGAAATGTTTATGCCACATACAATTTTGGATGAAATTCCGAATTGGACAACCATGGAATGTCCAAGGTTGAATAAATGACATTGGGTGTGACCACACGTGTTTTCTCCTCTTGTCTTGTGTGCAGCGTGAACGGAGGATACCTGTACATCACCATCATCTACAACTTCTCTGTCAGCCTGTCGCTCTACGCCCTCTTCCTCTTCTTCTTTGCCACCAGCGACCTCCTCAGGCCGTACGAGCCCGTGCTCAAATTCCTCACCATCAAGTCTGTCATCTTCTTATCCTTTTGGCAAGGTAAAGGGTCCTCTTTTTTTGAGGGGGCTTCTTATTTGGAAAGTCATTCTAGATAACCGATAATGTCTTTCAGGAATGGTTCTCGCCATCCTGGAGCGCTGCGGCGTCATTCCCAACGCTCTCTACATCGACGGGCAAGAGGTCGGCGCCGGCACCGTGGCAGCGGGCTGGCAGAACTTCATAATCTGCATCGAGATGTTCTTTGCTGCTATTGCCCTCCGATACGCCTTCACTTGCACGGTGTACCAGGAGAAGAAGAACGACGTGCCGGGTGAGATTAAACATGTTTGGAGTAGTCTGTGTGCAGCTTGAATCGCTAGTCTGGATGTACCCTCCATTGAAAATGACACAACGTTGTTGCTATTATTGTCTAAATTGTCCAAGTGAGTCCGCTTTGCAATGTCACACATGAACCATAGCTCCCCTAGCGCCGGCAGCACTCGTGTACAATTATTTTCCTACTCACATTTGTTGCCAGATATTTAGACAATGGCTGTGTGTTGTCCCTCGTCCCCTCGCAGAGAACATGCCGCCCATGCAGAGCATCTCCAGCGGTCTGAAGGAGACCATCAACCCAGGCGACATGGTCCAGGATGCCATCCACAACTTCTCCCCCGCCTACCAGCAATACACACAGCAATCCACACAGGAAGTGGTCCCGCCCTGCCCCAACGGGAAAGCCGGCCCCTTCGCCAGCAGATCCCGCAAGCCGGACAAAGTCATGCTGATCACTTCTGATGATGAATTGTAGGCTTTCAAATGCAGGTGCGTGTGTCCCCCCCAGCACCAACCCCCCCCCATAGAGAAAACAAAGTATGTCAAAGGGCACAAACACTGTTCACAGTATTGACGTAAAGCTGCTTCCTGGGTCTTAAGGAGCATATATTGATGCTGGTTTTTAACACCTCTAGCTCACTAACTCCAGATTTATCTGTCTTGGCCTTAAAATTACCTCGGTGGTATCTGACGAGCTGACAAGCCAACGACCAGGATGACGGTAATGGCTGGGAACGCCACCTGGTGGACCGCATCTGCCATTTTTCACACATTTTTCTCTGAAAACATGGACCGCTTCCAGGAAAAAGACACGTATTTTGGAGCAGGTACTTCAAACTGCAGAATCCTTTTCTATGTATTTAATGTCAACATCAAATCAGCCGTCTTTCTGACTGCTTGAATATTATGAATACTAGCATACTTGGTAAAGCCTTTTAGTATCAGAGGTCACTATTTATAATTTTGTTTTCATAATGTACAGAATTGATTTTAATATTAACAGAAATCAAAACAACTTTGGTAGTGACTTGCCACGTTTGTACATGGTTATTCAAATTAGGACCCGTTTGTGCCAATGATTGCTGTTTTGACGGTAGAGAAGAACAATAAACTAGCATGTAGGTCGTTTGAATTTGAATTCATGCAAAAATAAAAAAAAAAAAACACGTGTGCGTGTGTGACTGTTAAACGGAAGTGTGCATGGTTGTGTGGAACCTTTTCATTGAGGAGGAAGTAAAAAAAAAAAAAGACAGCAAAACCCATTGTCATGGAATAACTTAGCATAATTTGAAAATACGCAGCATAGATAACTACTGATTTATACACCTGGGATGCTCATGCAGGGGAGGGGCGGAAAGGAAGTGAAAGTCAAGAAAAATAATTTAGGCATTTTTAATACAGTTGAATGAAATAAATATTCATGAGCAGAGTAATGACATGTCGTAGCTCTTCAAAATGCATTTCATTCTATTGTGCATCCGACACCTTAAACACAAATATATGTGAGCTTGTCGGGCTGGTTTAGCTTTTGTGTGTTTTGGGCACATTTTCATTTAATAGGAAAAGAACAATCCATTGTCATCGTTATGGCTTATGTCAGTATGGACGTGAACAGAAGGACGGAGAGGATCAAGACATCCAACACAGGTAATATCTGTATTTTTGTATAACATTTAAAGGGCTGTTTTTTGTTCAAATGTTTACTATTAAGCTGAAATTGAACACTGAACTCAATTTGCCACTAGAGGTCACTGTTTCACTTGTGTTTACTTTATTTTTCACTGTCTTCCAGACAGGATGTCCTGTAGCAGCTATTGGAATTATTCTTTTCAGGTAAGGTTTCTTAGCTGTTTATAATCATTACCATCATCATTAGGAGGAATTAATAGTCCGCAATAACATAAGAGCTGTGCATGCTTTTTGTTTTTTGTTTTTTTTTTTTGCACTTTTGAACCAAAAAGTGAACCGTCAACAATGAATCTCAGTCGTGCTGACTAAAAAATAAAAACAAGTGTGCTGAGAGCAAACTATCCGTGGCCTATAAATACTCACAAAGTCATGAGAATAGTTTTTTTCTCATTGTAAATGTGGATACAACGTCAGCATCAATAACATAAAAGTTGCATAAACACACCACTCCCGAGATAGTAACATAAATATAGAAAAATATGTCATATATATATATATATTTATATAATGTATAATGCTTATAAAACCTATGGAAATAAGAACATACAAAATGAGAGTAAGGACACAGCAATGCCCCCGCTGGAAGGTCACAGCAGGTTATACAGCAGCAAAGCCCCCCCCAGTGTAGTTTTTTCTTTCTGGAGGGGGCAACAGTCATATCCTCTAGGCCAAGAGAAGATCCTGATAACGTTTTTTTTTTTGTCCTTTCTTAAGAATGGCTTGAGTTGTAAGAGCACGGGTGTTTACAGCATTGGGTTGCCATGACGCCAAAATTGATGTTTCTTTTCCTCCTCCTCCTCCTCCTCCTTCCACTTAGAGGTCAGCATCAGGAGTCCTCTTGCACAAGAGTGTGTCAAAAGCAAGGAAAAAAAAATCAAAATGAATGAAAAAGAAAAGTCACCGTGTGTGAGTCACCAGCAGCAGCAGCACATGGCCTGACCCTGCAGTAGGAATGACGTCTTTATTTTCTCTGGACGGAGGCGAGTTGACCACAGCTAAAAAGGGGTGAGCCCCAAGTCTCTAATAAGTTCAGGAAGCATTTCACTAAGTTATTTTATGTTCTTTTTAGCTTTATCCAAAAGGGATTACCTTTTGAATGACGAGAAAAACGCAATATTTTCAGAAAATGGCGTGCGAATGCAGAAAAATGTAAATGCCATTGGAAAAATAACTACATCACAGCATATCATAGCAATCCACACACACTATGCACATACAGTGTGTCCCGTATAGTGACTGTGGATGACAATTGGTGAGTACTTTGTCTAATGCTAGCACATTAGCTGTTTTTTAACCAGTAAATGCTAGCACTGACCGAAAATAAACATAACTCAGATAGTCCATACTTTTTAATTATTTTTACTTTGAGATTTAAATTTTATAACATTTTAATGGAGGAAATTTTGTCATTTTACAAAAATAAAATTGTAATTTCAATATTTACTTAATTTTTTTTTGAAAATATGTAGTAATACTACAAAATTTGGCCCAAAAGAGTCATAATGTTCTGCTTTTGAGAACAAAATAATAACTTGACATAAAAATAACTTTGGAATGACACTACAATAGATTTTTTTAATTGCTATAGTACAATAATAGTCGGAAATTCATTTAAAAAAAATATTTCCTGACAAGAATAACGCTGAAATTTGACAAAAAAAATGTGATTTTTTTTTTGGGTCAGTCATGCGACTATTTGATGAAAAAGTAGGAATTTGATTGATTACGTTATTTTAATTGTGCAAAAATAATGTCCTAATTTGAATTTACAATATTTTTGTAATGTTACAAAAAATAAAGAAAAATATGTTTGAAAATTTGTAATTTTAGGATATTAATTTGTATTTGTATGAGAGTAAAATCTTTTTTTTTTTCAGTGGCATTCACATGAACGCAATCCCATACAGGAAGTGCTGTTGTAAAAGGGCATACTAGCTTCCGGTAATTGATTAGCTTCTGATTCGTTTACTGTTTTATACTGCGACTTAGACAGTTCCCTCCTACAGTAAGTGCTCAAAGATGTGGTGTTGGAATATCTAGTCACTAAACTAACTCCAGCTAAACCTCCCTAAGAACCCAATCCACTGTTTGACAGGACGGACTCCATTGGAACGATTATCCTGTATTTCTAATCCAAGGATGCGTTAAGGCAACACAGTTTGAAGGCTCACAAAGGGACGAGGTGTGCTTGGAAATGATAAGAAGGTGGACTTTAAGTATACAAGCTGTGCCAGGTGAGTGCTGCGTTCTTCAGTTTGGTGTTCAGAGGGCAGATTGTAAAAAAAAAAAGGCCCTTTTACACAGTCGGGAATGTTGTGCTGTTGTGTAAACTGTGGGGTCAAGGCCCCAAAAGCGTCCCGGTACTGGATGGATGTCTTGTACGTGGGCGTGTTTGTCATATAAATGAACAAAAGCGAAAGTGGACCCACTTTGGTGGGTTTCTGTGTAAAAGGGGCGCCACAAAGAGGAGGTGTGTGAATGCAGCATAACATCACATGGAGATATCATCCCATCATCCTCCAGTCTCATGACTGAGCTTCCCCCCCAGTGCACAGGATGAGGGTTCAGGACAGCCCAGTCCAGTCAACACTAGGACGGAGCCGAGAAAGGGGCGTGGCCTGAGTTGTTGTGGTTGGCCGACTTGACGATAGTGATGACGCTAGTAGTGGCCACTTTACCCGGCGACAGGGGCCCGCGGGTCACAGTCCTGGCGAAGCACTGCAGCGCCTCGTACTTGGCCCGCAGGGCATCCAGCTCCAATCTCATGCTGGCGTTCTCCCGGGCCAGCTTGTCCACTTCCTGCTGCAGCTCCGTCTTCTGCCGCTCCAGCTCCTCCTTCTGGGTGACACGCTTGATGCGGCAGCTGGCGGCGTAGCCTCGGTTCTTGAGCGTCCTTCGCCGCTGCTTCAGCCGCACAACGTCCTCCTTGGTCAGCCCGCGAAGGTGCTGGTTCAGCTCCCGGACGGACATGGCCACCAGCTCATCGTCGCTGAGGGCCGGGGCATTCTCGCCCGCCTCCTTCTTGACCTGGAAGTAAACCGACTCAGTGTGGGTGCCTCTGAGAATGAGTCAAGATGGCGTCTCATGCTTACCTTTAAAGCTTTGGTCGTCTTGAAAGGAGTCGTCATTCCCTGCATGCAGACAACTGGACACACTCTCACAGGAGACACACTGGGGGGGGGGGGGGGGGGACAATAGCAGTACATGTTACAGTACTTGGACGAAAACAAGCCATAGTCAATTAGTTAAACTACAATTAATTGAATTCATTAATTTTCTACTGCTTATTGTCAGGGGGATGCTGGAGCCTATCCCAGCTGTCTTCTACACCCTGGACTGGTGGCCAGCCAATCACAGGGCACATATAGACAAACAACCATTCACACTCACATTCATACCTATGGACAATTTGGAGTCGCTAATTAACCTAGCATGTTTTTGGAATGTGGGAGGAAACCGGAATACCCGGAGAAAACCCACGCATGCACGGGGAGAACATGCAAACTCCACACAGAGATGGCCGAGGGTGGAATTGAACTCGGGTCTCCAATTTGTAAAGCCTGTGTGCTAACCACTCGTACACCGTGCAGCCCCTAAAAGGTTTTATTTCCTTTTATTTACAAATGTGGGTAATAAGAGTTTAAAAGTCAATATAGGGGTGTTATTTCATGTCTAGAGGGCTCTAATAATGCTTAAATATTCATTCATTTTCTACCGCTTATCCACACGAGGGTCGCGGGGCATGCTGGAGCCTATCCCAGCTGTCGTCGGGCGAGAGGCTGGGTACACCCTGGACTGGTGGCCAGCCAATCACAGGGCACATATAGACAAACAACCATTCACACTCACATTCATACCTATGGACAATTTGGAGTCGCCAATTAACCTAGCATGTTTTTGGAATGTGCGAGGAAACCGGAGTACCTGGAAAAAATGCAAACTCCACACAGAGATGGCCGAGGGTGGAATTGAACTCGGGTCTCCTAGCTGTGAAGCATGCGCGCTAACCACTCAGTTACCGTGCAGCTTGCAACAATATCAACATTTATTTTGCTATACACATAAATATGCATTCATGTTAAACAATAGAATTTTGACTAAGAAAAAATATTTTTTTATTTTCTTTTGTAAAAATGCCTCAGCTGTTTAAATTTAAGAAAATTATAGAACCATTAAAAAAAATATATTTTAAAAAAACTCTCGGCTTGCCATGTGTCAATGTGCCACTTCTCCCAGCAGAGGGCACTGTGGCTTTAATTGTACACACCCTCCACAAAGTAGCACCCAAGAACAAGAATCCCATCACTCAAACTTTCGACTCTTTTTAGAAAAGCCCTCCTGGTGACGGAGACGCTTCCCATGGCTAAAAAAAAAAAAAAAGAGAGAGAGAAAGAGGAGAGGCTCCATTTCGGGACCTTCACTTAGTGCTGTGTTCCATTCTCAGCGGCTGCCATGGCAACGCCCGTGCGAATGGGCGTGGGAGTGTGAGTCACATGGTCAGCGAATGGGTAAACAAGGCTCATTCATAACCGCAGAGGCAAGAGCTCATGCAGAGTACAAACAAGAGTAGCCTTCCTGCCTTTTTAGTTTTTTGTTGTTGTTTTTTTTTTTACAAGGCGAGGGTGTCCTCAGAGTCTGTACAGTATATTCCAACCTGCCATACGTTATTGTCACGTCAGCATATAACATTTACAGTTATGCTGAACTTTACCAGGGGCGGCGTGTGGAAAATTCCCGTCCGGGGAGCATGACGGAGAAATAGTTTCCCTTGTAGTCACTGATGTATTTTTACAGTCAGACAATGTACGCTATCAGCACCCTTGGATCCTCTTACGCTGGGCTTTCCTGAGCCGCTCCATGCCCTTATTTAACTCTGACGGATAAATTTAGGCCGCCGCGCTGACACCACTTTCTGCCAAGTTGACAATTTAAGTAAGCCATAAGTGATACTCCGGGAAGACGCAGAATATTCCCGGTAGTCGGGATTGTTTTCAAGAGCTCTTATTTGAAGATGCTGACTCATTCTGTTCATTTTTTTATTTGTTAAATCACCAGTTCCACAGGAAGTGCAGTGTCAAGGTTTACTGATGAACACTAAAAGGTGGCATTTTGTCAACCATGCACCCCTGCTGTGCTGCTTATTCTGGAGTATGAGAGCCACATTAAAAAATAATAACAATCAGAGATTTCAAGAATAAATACTACGTATGAGAAAAAAGGCAAAAATAATTCTTTCTTGTAAATTTTCACTTTTATATGCAGTCAATTTTGTCAATGTAGATTTTTACAGAAATGTATGACTTTGTTCTTGTAATATTACAGTTTTTTTTTCTCCTAGATTTAAAACTTTATTATCAAAATATGATATATTTCAATATTCCATCGTAACAGGCATTCTGACAACAAGCCGTGGTCGGGGCCACAAATGGTATAATATACGGTACAATTAACAAATTTTGTACAACTTCTTTTCTCCCACATTTATGACTTTATTCTTGCCACAAATGTTATATTATACAGTCATTTTCATTCAATTTAATTAAATTCACGGGAATAATATTGTAAATTGAAGAGAACAAAGTCATAAATTTACTGGGAGAAAATGACTAATTTAATTTAATTTAATTTAATTTAATTTAATTTAATTTAATTTAATTTAATTTAATTTAATTTAATTTAATTTAATTTAATTTAATTTAATTTAATTTAATTTAATTTAATTTAATTTAATGAAACTGTTTTCCTTAATGTGATCCGACCCAAATACTCCGTTATTGCCTGTGCTATTATTTTCCTTAAAACAAATACACCACATGGCTGTGCTGTCATTAAAACCCATAAATCAGATTGACTTGAAATTTCTCACACACATGCTACAAAACACCCACTGTCACTTTAGGGTGTTTAGTCGAATCACTCCCAAATTTGATACACACCTTTAGGGGACTAACAAGCACATGTGTGTAAAATTTGAGCAAGATTGTTAAACGGTTGAACGGTGTAACAGTGGTTAGCAGCGAGTTCGATTCCACCCTCAGCTATCTCTGTGTGGAGTTTGCATGTTCTCCCCATGCATTAGTGGGTTTTCTCCGGGTATTCCGGTTTCCTCCCGCATTCCAAAAACATGCTAGGCTAATTAGCGACTCCAAATTGTCCATAGGTATGAATGTGAGTGTGAATGGTTGTTTGTCTATATGTGCCCTGTGATTGGCTGGCCACCAGTTTCACCTGAAGACAGTTGGGATAGGCTCCAGCACCCCCGGCGACCCTTGTGAGGATAAGCGGTAGAAAATGAATTATGACCACCGGGGGCGCCACCAATGCTATAATATGCCGTACAGTTATGTGATCAACTTCTAACAACAAGGGACACGTTTCTAGACCTGGAAAGTAAAAAAAAAAAAATGTTGCACAAACAGATCAAGTCCTGTTTAGGGACATCTGCCCCCCCCACAACCCCGCCCACACTTGATGATTCTGCACAGCAAACAGCTGCAGAACCAAAATAAATACAAGAATATGTGGCATTCCTTGTGTGCAAGTCGGCCTAAAATGTCTCCTTTAAGAAGCATTGCGTCAGCGTGGGGGTCCCTGGGTATATTCCTTGCACACATTATGGAAAAAGTGGTACATGATGGCTGAGAGAGGGGGGGCGGCCCTCCTTTTCATGCAAGGGGGCCAAAGAGGCCGGCTTGTTTTCCTCAAATTCTTCAGGCGTGTGTTTTTTTTAAGGTTTTCCTCATCAAGACGCCGACGTTTCCTCCGTGATATAATACAGACGCTCAGACAAATGCTTTTTTTTTTTCTTTCTCGCAATCAAGAACAACAACTTGTGCAAAGCCGTTCTTTTCAAGACAGTACGCAAAAAGGGAGTCTGGGAAAATACCTCCAAAAAAACAAAGCCACAGATGGCGGTGCTCAGAAAAGAGAACAAAACCACATTCCTGAGTGAACACACATGTGTGCACAGCCTCTCATGCAAATGTTCACCATGTTCAATATGTCCCGCCATGCACTCGCACACAAGAAGAAGAAGGGGGGGTTGGGGGGGCGGAGACGCTCCCCACTTGTTAAACAACAGATGCAAAGTGTACAAAATGTCTGGAATTCCGAGTTGTCTCGCATCCTTTCACGTGCCCAAACAAATCAAATGGCGCCTGTGAGCACATGCGAGGAGTTCGGGTCCAACACATTACAACATTACAACACAATTTTGGAACTAAACGTCAGGTGGGGAAAGGTGCCTTGAAGGCAGCGTGCATCGAAAGATTGACACAGGTTTTGTTGATTTGGTTAACTTCTTTTTACACTTGTACGCCAGCTTAAAATATCAAAAAGTAAGATACCAGAAGCGGTTAACTTCTTATTACACTTATACATTAGCTCAAAAATATTAAAAAGTAAGACAACAGAAGTGGTTAACTTCTTTTTACACTTGCATGTCAGCTCAAAATATCCAAAAGTAGGATACCAGAAGCAGTTAACTTCTTTTTACACTTGTACATCAGCTCAAAAATATCTAAAAGTAAGATCCCGGAGGTGGTTAACTTCTTTTTACACTTGTACATCAGCTCAAAAATATCTAAAAGTAAGATCCCAGAAGAGGTTAACTTCTTTTTACACTTATATGTCAGCTCAAAATATCACAAAGTAAGACATCAGAAGTGGTTAACTTTTTTTTTACACTTGAACATCACCTCAAAAATATCTAAAAGTAAGATACCAGAGGCGGCTAACTTCTTTTTACACTTGAACATTAGCTCAAAATATCAAAAAGTAAGATCCCAGAAGAGGTTAACTTCTTTTTACACTTATGCGTCAGGTCAAAATATCCAAAAGTAATATACCAGAAGCGGTTAACTTCTTTTTACACTCATGTGTCAGCTAAAAATATCAAACAGTAAGATGCAAGAAGTGGTTAACTTCTTTTTACACTTGTGTGTCAGCTCAAAATATCCAAAAGTAAGATCCCAGAGGCGGTTAACTTCTTTTTACACTTGTGCATCAGGTCAAAACATCACAAAGTAAGACACCAGATGTGGTTAACTTCTTTTTACACTTGAACATCAGCTCAAAATATCCAAAAGTAAGATCCCAGAGGTGGTTAACTTCTTTTTACACTTGAATGTCAGCTCAAAATATCCAAAAGTAAGATACCAAAAGCGCTTAACTTCTTATTACACTTGTACGTCAGCTCAAAATATCAAAAAGTAAGATACCAGAAGTGGTTAACTTCTTTTTACACTTGTGTGTCAGGTCAATAAGTTAGATACTCAAGGCGCACCTGTGACACAAAAGTCAGATTTTGCCTTCATCGTGTATAGTTTTTATGCACTTTGAAATTATTGGCGCAGCGTGGCGCACCCGCACCTCTACCCTCCGACTGGCGCAAGTGGCAAAGAGGGAGGAGCAAAGGTGTTAAAGGGTGAAGTGTGCCTGCAACGCAGAGTATTTTTGTAGTTTACAACATTTATGCATGTTCAAATGCGACACAAACATTGCCAGCTAATGAGAGGTTGGTCGGTCACAGTTTGACTCTGGAACAGATTATTCCTATTTTCATATTGTCAGACAATCCACACAGATTGGCCAGCCTTCAACCTTAGATGTCCTACTGCTTTCTTATCCACCCTTTAAGCATCGAACCTCAGAAATCCCCTCATTTCCAAGCCAACGAACGTCATGATAATGACACAATGCTAGGAATGATCCACCACCACAAGATAAAAAGCAGAAAAGAGCAAATGACTCGGGTGAAATAAACACTGATTGATGTGGAGAGCAGAACAAGAGAATGTTCTGGTACGTTTTGGGTGGACGTGTTACTTTGAAAACAAACTCTTTCAAGACTATTTTTGGCCACCGACGGATGGTTTTTTACTGGACAAAAACAGGCTGGACGCGACTGAGCGTTGAAATAATACTCAAGTGAGGACTACAATTGAATATTTAAGCGTGGAGAGAATATTAGCGACAAACCCGAGAGGCGGTCCCAATGATCAGGAAGCCGTTACATTGGTCAAACCTGGTTTCAAGGTTATGAGGACTAAGCATCTCAGCCAGACAGAAGAGATGACCCATAAAAAACTGTGAATAGTGTTCCTTTTGTTCCAAGTCAAAAGTCTTGTAATGGTTGTATCTCTCTGTTGTTGATAAGAATATCCGGAGCGGAGTGGGAAAATATTCCCATCCTAACAATGTCCACAAAAACAAATACGATGTTTCAAAGCTGTGAGATATGGTAGATGGAACTGATGGAACACAAATGAAACTTGAAAACTGGACTTTGGACTATAACACTGGTTAACTAATTAATCGCAGACATTTTTGATTATTTTGATTTCTCAAGGCACACAGAATATTGTGTTCTAATATTGTGTGCTATATATACACATGGTATATACTAGGGGTGTGTATTGGCAAGAATCTGGCAATACGATACGTTATATCACGATACGAGGCTCACGATACGATATATCACGATACTGTGAACATGCCGATTTTTTATTTTTTTCTTGTAGTTAAAGATTATTTCCTGGAAAAACTGAATTTCGGGCGGCACGGTGGTCGAGTGGTTAGCGCGCAGGCCTCACAGCTAGGAGACCAGGGTTCAATTCCACCCTCGGCCATCTCTGTGTGGAGTTTGCATGTTCTTCCCATGCATTAGTGGGTATTCCGGTTTCCTCCCACATCCCCAAAACATGCTAGGTTAATTAGCGACTCCAAATTGTCTATAGGTATGAATGTGAGTGTGATTGGCTGTACCCCGCCTCTCGCCCTAAGACAGCTGGGATAGGCTCCAGCACCCCCTGCGACCCTCATGAGGATAAGCGGTACAAAATAAATGAATGAATACTCGGTAATAAGAGTGTAAAGGTGACTATAGGGGTGTTATTTCATGTCTACAGGTCTCTAATAATGCATAGAATGTCATATGATTAATGAATGAATAACAATATGTCTATATGTGCCCTGTGATTGGCTGGCGACCAGTCTAGGGTGTACACTGCCTCTCGCCCCAAGACAGCTGGGATAGGCTCCAGCACCCCCGGGACCCACGTGAGGAAAAAGCGGTAGAAAATGAATGAATGAATTGATAGGGCTGCACGCAGACGAGTGGTTAGCACGCAGGCCTCACATCTAGGAGACCCCAGTTCGATTCCACCCTCAGCTATCTCTGTGTGGAGTTTGCATGTTCTCCCCATGCATTAGTGGGTTTTCTCCGGGTATTCCGGTTTCCTCCCACATTCCAAAAACATGCTAGGTTAATTAGCGACTCCAAATTGTCCATAGGTATGAATGTGAGTGTGAATGGTTGTTTGTCTATATGTGCCCTGTGATTGGCTGGCCACCAGTCCAGGGTATACCCTGCCTCTCGCCCGAAGACAGCTGGGATAGGCTCCAGCAGGATAAGTGGTAGAAAATTAATGAATGAATACAGTATCGATTAGATTGCATGACATAACACGAGTTCTCGCCTGGCAGGGGATTTAAAATGGAAGTTTTTCTTCCTAACCTTTGGGTCAAATTTGGAATAGTATATGTGTTTGGTATTGGAAATGATCCACTGTCAGTAGATTGTGGCCAAAACAAGACTTTAGTCCTTAGTTTGACCACACAGCTATGATAAAACACTTGCAGCTTGTGTTCATTGATGCCACATGTTGATGTTTTTGCAGGCCTCTGGTCAAGTTCAAGGCTACACCAGGTAACCGCTCTGAAAATAAACACCACAGCAGACACCGGGCCTTGTTTATTCCTTTTTCTTTCTGTTTGCTAATTCAAAGTTCAGCCTCGCTATAGATAATCTTCTCACTCGTGTTGCTTTCCTTGCATTTTTTTTCTCCCCAGGACGTCTCTCATGGAGATCCCTCCGGTTCTACCCTGCACGTACTCCGCTCTTTCCCCCCAGCGCAGCACATTTGGTGGGATCCGATGTGAAGGAAACGGTACGCATAGCCGAGCGGTGAGTCACGCTGTTTACTGGTAAAAGCGACAAGCGGCAGGCAGGGAATCACACCCTCCCGAGCTGACGTTTCCTGGAAAATCCCGTTGTTTCACGAGGAGGAAGGAAAAGTACCCTTAGGAACAGTTGGCATGACCACTAGAGGTTTTTTGGTACGGAAAGGGAGGAGGACTCGGTGTAGTCCAAAGACAATTTCAAGAATGCAGAACGGCTGGAAAAAAAAAAAAGCCAACATGGAAACTGTGTGAGAATAATAATAATAATAGGACGCATTAGCTCATATTACCCATTCTCTAACACACAATAATACCCCATGTTGGTACTTGAACGCATCAAAACTGATTCGATCTGCGCCCAAAAACAACAAGCTAAGGCATTCTAGACATTTGCATGTTCTGCCAGCTTGCAGTCACTGTGGAATCAGGAAGTCGCGACAAAAATTTTGCATCTGCAAGCTGCCAGACAAGGAATTCCCAATAACATCCCACAAAATAAATAAACTGGGAGCGAGCCACGCCTCTTGAGCACAATGAGGCCCGGCCAGCAGGATGCACAACCTAATGAGAGCTTACCTTTACAAGGATAACAACATGTTTCTCATAGATTCCCGACTGATTTAGCAGTATGACTCTTTTAGAAATGTGTCACGACGGAAAAAAGTATCTGCATTCAGGACATTATATCGTCCAACACAACCACGGGGTCCAAAACTGCTAAAAAATATATAAATAAGTTACTATGGTACCCACTATATTGACAGTTACTATGGTACCCATTATGTCATTGTATGGTCATATCACCTCGTACTTCGGTACAAGGTGCATTATTAAAAAAAACAAAAAAAACCCTAGACTGTATTATGGAAAGCAGGAAGTGAACAAATGTAACAGTTACTGATTGTAAAAGTACCAGATGGAGGGGTAGGATTTAATAAGCTTTGCTTCTTCTTACTCCTTTTGGACATGTGGAACTGTGAACTGATTATGTGATGCATTCAAGAAAAATTATGCATGCGAGAAAAATTACATATTATATTATACATAATTAAAATATTTTCATAACTATACCCTACTTGTCTTTTCATTCATCAACGCTCATCATGCCACAGCTTTAATATTAATATTTATCCAATTAAAAAATAAATGATTCAGGGGAGGCTGCACTGTGGATGAGTGGTTAGCGCGCAGGAGACCCAAGTTCGATTCCACCCTCGGCCATCTCTATGTGGAGTTTGCATGTTCTCCGGTTGCGTGTACTCCGGTTTCCTCCCACATTCCAAAAACATGCTAAGCTAATTAGCGACTCCAAATTGTCCAAAGGTATGAATGTGAGTGTGAATGGTTGTTTGTCTCTATATGCTCTGTGATTGGCTGCCCACCAGTCCAGAGTGTACCCCACCTCTTGTCCAAAATAGGCTCCAGCACCTCCCACGACCCTCATGAGGACAAGTGGTAGAAAATAAATGAATGATTTGGAGCAACCACCAGATGGCAGTGTTGATGTGAGTACTCATATAAGGACCACTGTGATGTTTATATCTGCTAATGTTGGCCTAATTATGAATATTTTATATTGCATTTTATTCCTGGTGCTCGTCTGGAAATGTGTGTCACTTATAGATGGATAATATCATCAGGGAATGCTATTTTTTCTTTTTTTTTTTTTTTGTCTCCATCCCCTCAGGAAGCTTGTAGGTTCGTTAAACAGTGGCACTTTCATCGCCCATTTTAAGCCGAATGCCTGGACATAAACAGGTCGTGACCAGGTTATGAGTTTAGCCTAAGTTACCATGGTGACACAGCTGCTTTAAAAGAGAGCTACCGTCACTGAACAGGCAAGTGCGGCTTCCCACGTTTTGCAGAATACCCCCCTTTTTGACAACAAGCAACATAACATTCTTTTTGTGTATATTGTGCTTTATTTAACACCCATTATTGACACTAATTTGGGAGTGTGTCTGCAAAAAGTCAAAGAAAAAGCAAAAGTTGCTCCTTTGGGGAGGACATAAACACAATAAAAGGAACGCTAAATGCAAACATAATTCGCATCACACATGCATGGTTGCTTACTTTCTCAGCTAGCTTCCTGTACAAAGCCAAAGAAGAAGCAAAACATGCAGTGTTCATCTGATTGAGGTCATGTTGTGCAGGTTTTACGCAACTTCAGAGGCGTGTTGGTGGAATTCCGAAATTCTCAGCCACTTAAAGAACTTCAGTATGAATGCTTGTCTCAGCATTCACACAACACCGCAAACTACAACCACAGCGGCAACCATATTGTTCAGTAAGTACCTCTAATAAGATGTATTATCTTTATAAATGCAGGACCGGCTTTCTTGTTTTTTATGTATTTACGAGCTGTGTACATGATATTTAATCACAGACATGCAAAGCCGATCATCAAAACTAGATGTCCGCCACCCCTCCCTCCCTCCCAAGTGTGCACATAAGAGCAAACATCCCAGTGAGTCATCACATTGCTCACCGCAGCTATGTCACTTTCACAACACTCCACCACATGAACGCTCACGGCCTTCAGCGCTGCTCTTCATCCAGACGAAATAGTAAATAAACGCTCTCGATTGAAATATGGATCTTCTTCGCTTCATCACCATCACCCCATGCAAGTGGAAAAGTGACTCAGACTGCCACCCCAAAAAAAAGGTGTGGGGTTTAAAAAAAAAATGGAGCCACATGGTAACCTCATGACAGACAAGAGCACCCACTCCCACATTCTATGCACCCACCCGGAACCAAGATTGGAATTTTGTGACATTTAAAGTGCAAGATGGTGACTCAAACGTTCTCCTAGACATAAAACAACAGACATTGATGTCAAATGAAGAAGGGGACGATAAGACTTGTTCTTTTGCCCCCCCCCCCCCCCCCCCAGTAGTGTTTATAGATATATGTGCCCCCCCACAACCGCCCAACACACACACACACGCCCTCTCTGCGCCTGCCCCGGTGGTCTTGACTTCTCATGGCGCCCTTTGTCCTACATGTCGAAAATGCACACCACGTGTTGTTTCCAATGTCAAAGGGGCAGCCTGGAATTTTTGCATGAGAATGGCCTGTTTTTCCTTCTCGCACTGGGAACGGGAATGAAAACAGTTCAAGTGGTGTGAACATATTTCAACCGATTCATCTTTTCCATTACAATAGAACAGAATCAGGTCAAGGGAGCAGGGTGCAGAAGTACGTAAGTACTCTATTCAGCAGTGTACATAACCAAGTACATAAATAATACATGCATATGCCAATCGGGTCTGTGGTTTATTAAATAAAAAACTATACATGCAAATATGGAGCACTTATATACTCACTATAAGTGAGTCACTAGTTATATAGTAACAGTATTATAAATAAAGTACAACCTGCATAAATCAACTTTCCTACGTAGTAAAGCCACAACTCCCAAGTATTACTTATTTAAAAGGTAGATTAAATACTCATATTTTACAAAAAAAAACCACACACACACCAGTAGTTAATCTTTCACTACAAGTCAATTAAAATCAATTTGATTTCCTGGATAGTTTTTGTTTGGCCATCTTGTTTTTAATCCAACACGTGTCGACTTGTTTTTGTAAAAAATAAAAGAGAAAAGTCCGTTTTTTTTCGACAATCTGACCTGAAATGTATCGAAAGAAAGCAAACAAGAACTTAAAATTCAAATATATTCCTAATACACAAAATACAGTCTTACCTGCAATGGATGTGTGTACAACTCCGTAGATCGGAATGCGTGGAAAAACAAAAACAACAAGAAAAAAGGTGTCAAATATGTCCGGTTAGGTGGGACCCTAACCCCGAAAAAAAAGGGTAAGCCGGTTCAAGCTGCCTCGACCCCCGCTTAGTAGTCCGTCAGACAGGCGATCGAGCGAGAGAGCAAGCGAGCTACTAAATGAAGTCCAAAACAACAACAATATGTTACTAACATTCCACGCTCCAGCTTCCGCAAGCACTGACGTCACCGCGTCCTCGTGACCGCCCCCTCCATTCATGAAAATAACTTCGTGCTGACGTCAGCGCTGGGGAAGGGAGGGAGGGGAGATGGGTCGCCATAAATAGAAGGCTTTTGTTTTGTTTTTTAGAAAGCTTCGCTTTAAAACAACTTAATCCGTTAAGTAAGGTGGAGAAATGAGTTAAACTAACGGTTGGATTGTTAGTGTGCTGTAACAAGTGTGTAAGGGGGGCGGGGGGTGTAACTCCTCGTGTCTGCCTTGGGAGCAGCAAGCATTCCATTCCTGGGGAAAGTATGCACAGCACAGCAGTCACAGGATTTCTCTTATTGGAGCTGCTACACTGGCAGGTTATTTCTGGCCTTTTGGTCATGAAATCCTCAATGTCGGAACTAAATAATGACAGAGCCTTTTAGACACCCAAACCCTAATGAGCTGGGCTACTGTACAGTATTGTATACTATTCATTTTTATTATTTCATTCATTTATTCATTCATTTTCTACCGCTTTTCCTCGTGAGGGTCGCGGGGGTGTCTTCAAGTGAGAGGCGGGGGTAACACCTGAACTGGTCGGTAGACAGCCAATCACAGGGCACATATAGACAAACAACCATTCACACTCACATTCATACCTATGGACAGTTTGGAGTCGCTAATTAACCTAGCATGGTTTTTTTGGAATGTGGGAGAAAACCGGAGTACCCGGAGAAAACCCACGCATGCACGGGGAGAACATGCAAAAAATTGAACCATGATCTCCTAGCTGTGAGGTCTGCGCGCTAACCACTCAGTCGCCGTGCAGCCTATTTATTATTTTTTAGTATTTAGTATTTAGTATTTAGTATTTGAGGTCTGCACGCTAACCACTCGACCGCCGTGCAACCTACTTACTATTAGCCAGGAACCTACTATTTTTATTTTTATTTTTATTTTTATTTTTATTTTTATTTTTATTTTTATTTTTATTTTTATTTTTATTTTTATTTTTATTTTTATTTTTATTTTTATTTTTATTTTTATTTTTATTTTTATTTTTATTTTTATTAACACTATCTGCCATCAATACATAACTACAACAATATAAGTCGATATAAACAATACAGATATTTGCAAAAATATTCATGCCGTCACGTTAGCATCAATCCACTACTGATACCACCCTTGATATCGATAACATTGATATTTGAATCGATCCGCCCCCACTCTTGCTAAACGGTGTAGTCTCCATAGTTCAAGCAAGGTTAACAAGGACAGACATTCAGCTAATAAAGCATATTTTATGGACATGTTATTATAAGAGTTGCTCGCTACATTAAGTACACATAGCATCTTTATGCCTTAACAATAATAATACAGCATTATAGCTTCCAAACTATGTACTATATGAAAAATAAATATAGTTAAATATATAGAATAAAGAGAACACTATTAGTTTCAGATATGTCAAATTATCACCAATTTTCAGAATTATCATAGCTGGTTCGATTTTTAGCTGAGGTGAAGTTTCCCGTGCAGCTGCAGCATAGCAGAGATGCCTTGCTTTGTTGTCGATAGGCAGTCACAAGTCATTCATTTTCCCCACTCACTTGTGTATTACAGCACATGGGAAAACCAGGCAGGTGTCGGCTGAGATACATTGCGGTCATTTACAGCAGAATATGATTTGATTCTTCGCTCGATTACAGGAAGTCGCATTGAGTCACTAATGTTGCGTTTTTGCCTGACTCACACTTAGTTTGAAATACGATCCGGCACCATGAGGCCTCCACGGCATACCACCCTCACCATCACCCCCACCTTGAGCTTCAAATGAGGCTTGATACTGACTACTCATGACGTGGCTCAGCTTAAATCACCCCCCCCCCCCCAATCCAGATGTTTTGGCATTGTCTTGGATTTGTTGCTAAGCCAAAGACATAATATCTTAAGTAGACTGGTGGACTCTGGTTTTCTTTTTTTGGACTATGCACTGAACATTCCGCTGACTTCACCCCCCCAAAAAACACATAAACACTTTACGTAACGGGCTGAATGGAAACTAGCATTTTACATTGGAAGCCACTGCCGGTAGTTATGGACTATTTCGAGTATTTAAATCTCTGGAATATGTTCAGGGTATTCGGGAGCTTGTTGATCATATTTGAAGGAGAAACACGCCAAGCTTGTAAAGGTTGAGCAATGTTTCAGGAATGAGCAAAACCTCTGACTATGGGTGGGACCACTTGAAAGGTGGAAAAGTGTTGTTTTTCTTTTTCTGATCCAGCAGAACTCATACCCTGGGGGGGGGGGGGTGATGACACCATCGATAAAGACAATTACACGCACCAAACAACCAATTAACTCATCTGGCTGAAGCCTCCTTCATAGAAGTCCAACCTGCTTCTGCTCACTTTGTACTTTGCATTCCATAAAGGCCATATAAACATCAAAAAGTAACCTCAAACATGCTGGAAACTGCAGACTCATTCAAGTAGAATGGAAACGGCTGCCATCTAGTGTTAGATTAGTGTAATTACACATGGATCACATTGACCTCCACAGTACCTTCTCAATTTCAACGAATAATACTAATTGTATTGATTTCGATGAAACTCTATATGTTCCTAAACTATATGGCTGCATGTCAAATCATCAATATATATGAATAATACTAAAATTCAGGCCATTAATGTCAATTATGTCATCATCATCATTATATAGTGTAATAATATGACACAAAATTACTTTTTTTAATGGGCAGCTATACCTTAACTTATAGTTGGTGGTTATAAATACAATATGGATTTTAATTTAGTCATAAAAAACGTCGTGAAAGTAGAAAAAACTAGTTTATATTATATTACATATAACCATCAGTTCCATTTACTGTCGCTAGATGGCAGCATGTAATTTCCACTCTTGTTGTCCTCCATGTTTGACTCAGCGAAGAAGACGCCATTCCAGCAGCAACAACGCTGCACAATTTTAACTAATACTAATCGTACTGATGTAAGTAGAATGAGCTTAAATTTAGATGAAACTCTATATGTTCCTAAAGTATTTTTATTATGGCTAGGTGTCAAATCATCAATATATATGAAGAATATTACAATTCAGACCATTAATGCACGTATGTCATCATCATCATCATTATATAGTGTAATAATATGACACAATATTACTTTTTTAATGGGCAGCTATACCTTAACATGTTGTTGGTGGTTATAAATACAATATGGGTTTTTAATTTAGTAATAAAAAGCGTCGTAAAAGTAAAAAAAACTAGTTTATATTATATTACATATAACCATCAGTTCCATTTACTGTCGCTAGATGGCAGCATGTAATTTCCACTCTTGTTGTCCTCCATGTTTGACTCAGCGAAGAAGACGCCATTCCAGCAGCAACAACGCTACACTTCAGACAGTATTTATGTGACAATTCCCGACATTTTATTAATACCGATTAATCACGATTGTTTTGTGGGGAGGTTTAAATAATCCAAGGTGTTTTCTTCAATTGATTTGGCTGCAAACCACCGGCTTCTTTTGGTGAGTTTTGGTTAGCTTTGGTTAGCCTTGTTTGTTGTCATTAGCCTAACATCTTTTCACCTATTTTGTACTGCAAATAAACAAAAAATGTCTGCTGTCAAATTATGTGAAATACTATTAGAACCAGTAGGCAACGCTAATGCTTATTATGATTTTTATAGTAGTATTTTAGACCCTGCCAATTGGCTAAATACGTAATTCGGAATCGGAACAATGAGGACTTTTAACTATGTTTTTTCAGTCTTCGACCATCCGAGCCTATGAAATGATACCTGGACGACCTGCTTTGCTAATTTGAGACACTCGGTGAAGATGAATCGACCAAAACCAACAGCCCTGCGGCGCCCAAGTGCTGCAAAAACATCAGGTAAAATGACATGATTATTAGGTGTATGATATCCAATCAGCAATGAGATTCAAACTTTATATTCTCCTAGGTCACCCCCCGCCTGGCGACTTCATCGCTCTGGGTTCCAAGAACCAAGGTAGCGAATCCAAAGCCCCGGCGGTCCTCCTGAAGCCAGCTGCTGCGGTTTTACCAGCAGACCGCAAGAGAGACACTTCCTCCGCACCGCCATCCTCATCGGGTCTCTCCAGCCTTGCCAAGCGACCCAAACTTTCCACCACCCCGCCAGTCAACGCCCTGGGACGGCTTGCGGATGTTGTAGCTGTGGACAAGAGGGCCATATCCCCCTCCATTAAGGAGCCATCTGTGATACCAATTGAAGGTAAATCACAGACGCAGCATTTTTAATGCCTTTATATGTATAATAAATATATGTTCATTGTCAGTGTCACCGGCGCTGCTGCTGGACGAGATCGAGGCCGCGGAAGCGGAGGGAAATGACGACCGCATTGAGGGGCTGCTGTGTGGAGCGGTGAAGCAACTCAAGATGAACAGGGCCAAGCCGGACATCACGTTGTACCTCAGCCTCATGTTTCTGGCTAAAATCAAACCCAACGTCTTTGCCACTGAAGGAATCATCGAGGTACGGGCTTCATTTGTTCAATGATCAGTCATAATTAGAAAGGTCAGAGAAGAAATGTTCACACTAAAAAGATGGTTTGATGATAATAGAATATCCTTGAACTTAAATAAAACTAAAATCATGCTGTTTGATAACAGCAGAAAGGACACGTACCAGCAAATACAAATAGACGATATAGACATTGAAAGAGTGAAGGAAAATACATTTCTGGGGATCACAATAGATGAAAAATATAAACTGGAAACCTCATATTACAAATATACAACATAAGGTGGCCAGAAATATTTCAATATTAAACAAAGCAAAATTTATTCTCAATCAGAAATCACTCCACACTCTTTATTTCTCTTACCTATTGTGTGGAAATATGGGGTAATAACTATAAAACAATCTTCACTCGCTAAATGTACTGTAAAAAAGGTCAGTAAGGAAAATTCATAATGCCGCCTTCAAAGAACATACAAACTCCTTGTTTCTAAAATCAAAAATGCTAAAACTTGCTCATATAGTTCATCTTCAAACAGCTAAGGCTAAAAAAAAAACATAGGGCTAAAAAATTCATCCAATACTTCTCTACAAGAGAGGAGAAATATGAGTAATATGAGAAATATTTAATTTAATTTAATTTAATTTAATTTAATTTAATTTAATTTAATTTAATTTAATTTAATTTAATTACATTGCATTAAATTGTATTAAATTAAATTACATTACATTAAATTACATTACATTAAATTACATTACATAAAAAAAAAAAAAAAAACAACTTAAATTATCTTCGAAATGCAGGAAGTGAACAAATGTAACAGTTACTGATTGTAAAAGTACCAGATGGAGGGGTAGGATTTAATAAGCTTTGCTTCTTCCTACTCCTTTTGGACATGTGGAACTGTGAACTGATTATGTGATGCATTCAATTGTAATCTGATGCATGTTCAAATGAAATAAAACCATTACCATTAATAAGGTCAGATCTGCAAAGCTTTACTAAACCTCTGGAACATGTTCTTCTTCTCCTAAGGCCTTGTGCAGCCTTTTGCGGCGAGATGCTTCCATTAACTTTAAAGCCAAAGGAAACAGCCTCGTGTCCGTGCTGGCCTGCAATCTGCTGATGGCTGCGTATGAAGAGGATGAGAACTGGCCTGAGATATTTGTCAAAGTGAGACGTCCTCTTCTGATATTTAGTGCTGTTTTCGTCAAGGTTTTCATAAGACGTGCATTTTTCAGGTATACATCGAAGACTCCCTGGGGGAAAGAATCTGGGTGGACAGTTCTCACTGCAAGAATTTTGTGGACAACATCCAGACGGCTTTCGGCACCAAGATGCCGCCTAAAAGCATGCTGTTGCAAGCCGATACGGGTCGAGCCGGTGGCGATCTCAGTGCAGGTGCAGCGCTCTGACCCAGTGGTGGGCAAACTCGGCCCGCCAAGTGTTTGAATACGGCCCGCCCAAACTTTCCAAAGTATTTCATTTAAACTCAACATACAACCTGGCATCATGGCCTGAGCCAACCTTTTGATGGTTTTATCAATTTCGTTTTTTGACATGGTCTGTTGTTTACAAAGTGCTCCTGAAAAAAGGGACACAAGCACATAATAATAATAAGAATAATTATTATTATTATTAGATTATTATAATTATTATTAGAACTATTATGATTATTATAATTATTATATTAATGCTAATTATTATATTAATTATATATAATATTATTGTTATATTTGCATATTTTACATAATAATAATATAATAATTATTATTTTAATTTTATTGTAATTATTATAATATTTTATTATTTTTAAAATATTTAAATATAAATATAAAATAATAAATAATAATAGCAGATTGCATGACAATTTTACAGATACAATAATACCAGGTGGACTGTTATGTGTAAAATATAGTCTGCCCCCCCCCCCCTGTAAATTTTGTCATATCAATGCGGCCCGCGAGTCAAAAAGTTTGCCCACCCCTGCTCTGACCTAAGGTGGTGTATTGTATTATTTACTTGACTGTAGGTAGCAGTCCTCATCCATCAACTCCTGATGAAGATGACAGCCAGGCTGAATTACTGATAGCTGAGGAAAAACTCAGTCCTGAGGATGAAGGGCAGGTCATGCCAAGGTATAATGATCTTCGGTATATTCGTTTTTTTGCTGAATTAGTTCTAAGGGTTGTAGTCCGGTACAACGCAGGTACGAGGAACTAGCGGAGAGTGTGGAGGACTACGTGCTGGATGTTCTTAGGGATCAGCTGAACCGCCGGCAGCCGATGGACAACGTATCCCGTAACCTGCTGCGTCTGCTGACGGCTGCGTGCGGATACAAAGAGGCCCGACTCATGGCGGTGCAGAGGCTGGAGATGTGGCTCCAAAACCCAAAGGTAGTCTGACTTTTGATGTGGCGTCAAAGCACATTGCAGAACTCTTCACGTGGAAGTGGTTTTTGTTTTTGTTTTCCCTGTGTGCAGTTGACCCGACCAGCTCAGGACCTCCTCATGTCGCTGTGTATGAACTGCAGCACACACGGAGCCGACGACATGGAGGTGATCTCCAACCTGATCAAGATCCGACTCAAACCCAAAGTGCTCCTCAACCACTACATGCTCTGTGTCAGGTATCTACCAGACTAGTCCATTTTTTAAGAGCTCTATACTCCCTAGGAACCTTTACAGTACCATCCTATTGTAACCGACGCTACCAAATGTATTTGCATCTGTGCTAAATAAAAAGGTGCAGAGCCGATAAACACTCAGAAATACGCAGTGCACTTGAATGTGCTTCTCAGGAGGAAGGAAGTTGACAGAAACGGACTTCATCGTTCTTCTGGGTGTGTTCGTTTCATTCATTTTCTACCGCTTATCCTCACAAGGAGGGTGCTGGAGCCTATCCCAGCTGTCTTCTACACCCTGGACTGGTGGCCAGCCAATCACAGGGCACATATAGGCAAACAACCATTCACACTCACATTCATACCTATGCACGGGGAAAACATGCAAACTCCACACAGAGATGGCCGAGGGTGGAATTGAACTCGGGTCTCCTCGCTGTGAGGCCTGCGTTCTAACCACTTGTCCACCGTTTTACAACCAATCTTGTTCAAATTTTACACACGCGTGCTTGTTAGTCCCCTAAAGGTGTTTACCAAATTTGTCAGTGATTCGACTAAACACCCTAAAGTGACAGTGGGTGTTTCGTAGCGTGTGTTGCGATGTGTGAGAAATTTCAAGTCCCTCTTATTAATGGGGTTTAATGACAACACAGCCATGTGGTGTATTTTTTTATGGAAAATAATAGCACAGCCAATAACGGAGTATTAGGGCCACATTCAGGAAAACAGTTTCATTAAATTAAATTAAATTAAATTAAATTAAATTAAATTAAATTAAATTAAATTAAATTAAATTAAATTAAATTAAATTAAATTAAATTAAATTAAATTAAATTAATTATTCATTCTCATGAATTAAAGTAAATATTATACAGTCATTTTCTCCTTGTAAATTTATGACTTCTCATCATTTTTACAATATTATTCTCATTAATTTAAATTCACGGAAATAATTTCCAAATTGCTTGTTCTCTCTGCTTTTCATGTTGTTTTCACCTCTAAATGCAATCTTCACGGCTTTAAACTGAATGTTGTTTTTTGGCCTTGAATCTTCAGGGAGCTCCTGAATGCGCACAGGGACAACCTGGCCACCATGGTGAAGTTGGTCATCTTCAACGAGCTGTCCAATGCCAGGAACCCCAACAACATGCAGGTTCTCCACACGGTTCTGCAGCACAGCCCAGAACAAGCACCAAAGGTATTTTGATTATCTTATCATTTCATTTGGAGATATAATAAATGGTAAGGATGTTCAAGGCTCATTGTTATGTGTTTGCAGTTCCTGGCAATGGTGTTCCAGGATCTTCTCACCAACAAGGACGATTACCTCCGCGCCTCGCGAGCCCTGCTGAGAGAGATCATCAAACAAACTAAACATGAAATCAATTTCCAGTCTTTCTGCTTTGGTTTGATGCAGGAGAGGAAGGAGGCCAGCTATGTGGACATGGAGTTCAAAGTAAATGTCTAAACCCTGGTTCTCCTCAAGGTTATCTGCTTCCGCATCAAGTCTGACTCTGCTCGCTTCTCCTGTAGGAGCGCTTTGTGATCCAGGTGACTGATTTACTGACCGTCTCCATGATGTTGGGCATCACAGCTCAAGTCAAAGAAGCCGGCATTGCTTGGGACAAAGGAGAGAAGAAGAGTACGTTTGTAGCGTTGATTGCGTCTTTTACACTTCGGCCTTTCTGTGAATTGGCGTCTTTCTCTGGTGCAGATCTGGAGGTCCTGAGATCCTTTCAGAATCAAATCGCCTCCATTCAAAGGGACGCCGTGTGGTGGCTGCACTCCGTGGTTCCTACCATCAGCAAAGTGGGCGCCAAGGACTACGTCCACTGGTTTGTGTCTGAGCGGGGTTTCAGAGCATTGTCTGATTTCGCAAGCTCTGATTTTTCTCCTGTTTTGCAGCCTTCACAAAGTGCTTTTCACAGAGCAACCAGAGACCTACTACAAGTGGGACAACTGGCCGCCAGAGAGCGACAGGAAGTGAGTGACCGTTTGCTAACTCTTTGATTTCTAACTGGACTGAGACTCGTTTCGCTGTTCTGCAGTTTCTTCTTGCGCCTCTGCTCTGAGGTGCCCCTGCTGGAGGACACGCTGATGCGTATTCTGGTCATCGGGCTGTCCCGTGATCTGCCGCTGGGCCCCGCCGACGCCATGGAGCTGGCCGACCATCTTGTCAAAAGGGCGGCTGGCGTTCAGTCAGACGGTATGTAAATACCGTCAAATTTTACAGAAAAGTCACACGCTATGATGATTTCACTTCCTGTCAAACAGATCTGGAGGTCCTCGTCGTGGAGCGGATCCAGCTCATTGACGCCGTGCTCAATCTGTGTACATACCACCACCCAGAAAACATCCAGCTGCCCGCTGGGTAAAAACTTTCAGCTTTTAAGGCACTCAACATGCCGTACAGGTTTACGTTTTAAGTCAAAACAAATGACTCTAAATGTCTCAAAGGTACCAACCGCCAAATTTGGCAATATGCACCCTGTACTGGAAGGCATGGCTGCTGCTGCTGGTGGTGGCTGCATTCAATCCACAGAAAATAGGTAATGTCCGCACTGTTTATAATCTGCATATTGAAAAAAAAGTATTGGGACACTGTAAATTACATTGACGGAAATAACGTAGAGTTTGGAAACCTTTTCCACTCTTCTTGGCGTTTTCTTGCATAACAAACACATCTAAACTCATTCTACATGTTGCTTTGTGTATTGGAATTAATACAATTTTGAGACTCCATGGCGTACACACTGTAACTAGTTCTCAAGTGAGTCATGTTAACAAACCAAAATTAAGATTTTAATTAGTAATAGCTAGGAGCTAGGAGACCCGAGTTCAAACAAACCCTCGGTCATCTCTGTGTGGAGTTTGCATGTTCTCCCCGTGCATGCGTGGGTTTTCTCCGGGTACTCCGGTTTCCTCCCACACCCTGGACTGGTGGCCAGCCAATCACAGGGCACATATAGACAAACAACCATTCACACTCACATTCATACCTATGGACAATTTGGAGTCGCTAATTAACCTAGCATGTTTTTGGAATGTGGGAGGAAACCGGAGTACCCGGAAAAAAACCCACTCATGCACAGGGAGAACATGCGGGTGGAATCGAACTCGGGTCTCCTAGCTGTGAGGTCTGCACGCTAACCACACATCCGCCGTGCAGCCTAGATGAACATTCATTCATTCATTTTCTACCGCTGGGGGGGGGTGCTAGAGCCTATACCAGCTGTCTTGGGGTGAGAGGCGGGGTACACCCTGGACTGGTGGCCAGCCAATCACAGGGCACATATAGACAAACAACCATTCACACTCACATTCATACCTATGGACAATTTGGAGTCGCTAATTAACCTAGCATGTTTTTGGAATGTGGGAGGAAACCGGAGTACCCGGGGAGAACATGCAAACTCCACACATAGATAGCCGAGGGTGGGATTGAACTCGGGTCTCCTAGCTGTGAGGCCTGCGTGCTAACCACTCATCCACCGTGCAGTCCATATGCATTATTAGTTGTAAAGAAATCGTTTTTGGATTCAATTTCAATTCAATTGGGTAATTTCCCATCATACCTCATACGCTCACCATCTTGTATTTTATCGTGCAGGTTTAGCCGCCTGGGATGGTTACCCCACCTTAAAAATGCTCATGGAGATGGTGATGACAAAGTAGGTGCCTCTGTCTTTATTTTATTGTTTTCTCCAAATGATGCAAAAGCTGAACATTCATGCCTCCGCAGTAACTACACGTACCCGCCATGCACCGTGGCGGATGACGACACAAAAACCGACATGATCAGCCGCGAGCTGCAGATCTCTCAACGGGAGAAGCAAGAGATTCTTGCCTTCGAAAGCCACCTCGCCGCCGCCTCCACCAAGCAGACCATAACAGAGAGCAACAGCCTGCTTCTCTCACAGCTTACCAGTCTGGACCCGCAGTACGGTCATGTGACCTGACCCCAACGCAGATGTGGCTCGTCAACATACTTCAGTGTTGTCTTTGTTTTCAGGGGTCCTCCTCGTCGACCTCCACCTCAAGTCCAGGAGCAAGTAAAGACACTCAACCAGTCCCTACGCCTCGGCCACCTTCTTTGCCGCAGCCGCAATCCGGACTTCCTGCTCAACATCATACAGAGACAGGTCCACTTGCAAAAAAAAAAAAAAGTTCCCACAATGTCATCGCTCTAACTTTCATTTTTCACACAGGCTTCCTCTCAGTCCATGCCATGGCTGGCTGATCTGGTCCAATCCAGCGAGGGGTCCTTAGACGTGCTTCCCGTGCAGTGCCTGTGTGAGTTCCTCCTCCACGATGCTGCGGATGACAGCCTGCAAATAGATGATGACGACGAGGGAGGGAGCAGGGAGCAGAAAGCCAAGAAGAGACAAGTATTCTCATCGTTCCATCACACCTTTCGTACTTTTGTCTCCATTTAACCTTCCTCTTGTGTTCTGGTATCATTTCTTATGTTAACGGGTCGGTTTTGACCCATGTATTAAATCAGCTATAAAATACACTAAAAACAACAAGTTAGCATCAAATTTGCTTCTTATGTCTTGGTTACGGCGGCACGGTGGTCTAGTGGTTAGCGCGCAGACCTCACAGCTAGGAGACCAGGGTTCAATTCCACCCTCGGCCATCTCTGTGTGGAGTTTGCATGCGTGGGTTTTCTCCGGGTACTCCGGTTTCCTCCCACATTCCAAAAACATGCTAGGTTAATTGGCCACTCCAAATTGTCCATAGGTATGAATGTGAGTGTGAATGGTTGTTTGTCTATATATGCCCTGTGATTGGCTGCCGACCAGTCCAGTGTGTACCCTGCCTCTCGCCCGAAGACAGCTGGGATAGGCTCCAGCACCCCTTGTGAGGAAAAGCGGTAGAAAATGAATGAATGAATGTCTTGGTTACCTTCTTCGGCTTCCTCATCCATGAAAATGTTGGTTTTAATACTTTTGGTGTGGGCATGTAGGCCTTTTTTTGTCACTATACCCCTCCATTTAAATTTCCAAAAATGGTAAACAGAACCTCAAAAGAATCATATTAATAAATTGAAGGTTCTTTTGTTACCTGGTTATTACTGAGAGCTATAGAATCAATTAGTTTTATTTATTTTCTTATTTTAGTATTAATCACTAAAGAAACATCTATGGCGTTAGAGTGAATTTTGACCCATTTATATTAATGACAAGAAAAGGTAGAAAAAGTTATTGTTTTCAGCAACAAAACTTTAGTATAAACTGAAATCAAAAAGCAGAACAGGTCCAGATCTTGGTTCACTGTACTTCTTGCCATTCTTTTACATGATCCAAATTGTAAATGTGAAATCAGCCAATCAAATGAGTGAATTCACCTCACATGTATTACTGGAAAAGCGGTCAAAATGAGAATCCCCTGAAGCTTACATGATGAGAAGAGGAGCTTTGTTGTCATTGTGTTGGCTAATTGTACACCTATGATTTCAATTTTGGCTCAAAATATTGCTTTATAGTCATATTATTATAACAGTACAGTGGTCATAATTTCAACCAGACCATTTTAAAATTTAGTAAAAACATTTTTTTTGGTTTTATTTTGTTGAAATTGAGTTTCCTGACAAAGTCAAAAAGCCTTAATGCAATAAACAAATGTTATGTGATTCTTTTTATTCATAAAATGTAAAACGGGTTAACTCAAATGGTGATTTCCTTCCAGAGACAACAAAAACAAAGGCAGCTCCTTGGACGTCTTCAGGATCTTTTGCTTGGACCAAAAGCGGATGAGCAAACCACATGCGAAGTGCTGGATTACTTCCTGCGACGTCTCAGCTCCTCTCAGGTGGCGTCAAGAGTGCTGGCGATGAAGGTAATCCTGTTATTACCGTTATCGTTATTACCAAAACCTCATTCATCGTACATGCACCCGCCTGCAGGGGTTAGCACTGGTTCTTACTGAAGGAGGCCTCAAAGATGGAGAAGATCGCGACCAGCCTATGGAGGAGGATTCTGCTGATTCTGAGCTCCTGCCCGGGTACCAGTGGCTCCTGCAGGACCTCCCGAAACTCCCCATGTTTGACAGCGTCCGAGGCATGACGTCCACCGCCTTGCAGCAGGTCTGCATGATCGGCATCTAAACATTTGAACGTCATCAGCAGGAGAGGTTTGCTTTTAAAACATGTTCCTCCTTCCTCCTCCCCACAAGGCCATTCACATGGAGACAGATCCTCAGACCATCAGTGCTTATCTCATCTACCTTTCCCAGCATGCACCAGTGGAGGAGCAGGCTTCTCACAATGACCTGGCTTTGGTAAATACTACAAAATAATATGAATTCTTCATCTTAGCATGATATTTTTCCAATGTCAGTTTTATCGTTTTGTCGCTACAATGTCCGCTAAACGGTAACACTGACACCCGCGTCTCCTCTGCAGGACGTCGCCCGGCTCATCGTGGAGCGCTCCACCATCATGAACAGCCTGTTCTCCAAGCACTCCTGTCGACCCGAATCGGAGGCCGTTCTCAGCGCTTTCCTCTCCATCTTCTCGGCCTACATAAGGAGAATGAGGAAGACCAAGGAAGGGGAGGATCTGTACAGCTGGGTACCTGGGTCCTCCTTGTGAAGATCATGATTGATGAACTCACTGTTTGATCGTTTTCAATCGATTTCTTTATTTTTTTTTTAGTCAGAATCTCAAGATCAGGTGTTTTTGCGATGGACTACAGGGGAAACCGCCACAATGCACATCCTTGTCGTTCACGCGATGGTCATCCTTCTTACTCTCGGCCCCCCTAAAGGTAGTTTTAAAAAAAAAAATCTGAATGTTTAGTTTTGATTTAACATAATGGATGTGTGTGTCTTTACTACAGGAGAGAGCGACTTCTACAATCTTTTGGACATTTGGTTCCCTGACAAGAAACCTTTACCCACCGCCTTCCTGGTGGACACATCCGAGGAGGCCCTGCTGCTGCCCGACTGGTTGAAACTGAGGATGATTCGATCCGAGGTGTCACGATTAGTAGATGCAGGTAACCCCCTCCATTAATCAACAAAAATCTGCATATTTCCTCATTGGTTTTGCTTATTGTAACACCTCCGGTGTCCTTCTTCAGCTTTGCAGGACCTGGAACCTCAGCAGTTGCTTCTGTTTGTTCAGTCCTTTGGTATTCCGGTCTCGAGTATGAGTAAACTGCTGCAGTATTTGGACCAGGCTGTCTCTCATGATCCACAGTCACTGGAGCAGAACATCATGGATAAACGTAAGAGTCGGCTACAAGTAATACTCATTAGAGATGTTGAATATGGGATTTCATTATTGATATCAGTTGATATTGATAAAGGGAGCAGCTCTTCCCCCGAACGCATTATGTATTTTACAAATAAACATTGTATAAAAAAAGGAATAATGATTAATACAACTTGTTTGGTTCCAGGCGCAACTACTTTGCGGTGATTTAGGGGGAGCCAAAGTACACACAAAGAGCAAACTTTTTCAGAATCTCGGAGCAAAACTTGGAAATAATTCCAGCCAGCGGAATTTTATGGCATCTCAGTCGGACACCGTGAAAAATTATCTGATATTTAATTTACTCCTAATTTGAGATTCATATTTGACTTTATGGGTGGCACGGCGGTCGAGTGGTTAGCGTGCAGACCTCGCAGCTTGGAGACCAGGTCCACCCTCGGGTTTTCTCCGGGTACTCCGGTTTCCTCCCACATTCAATTTTTATATAATGATAGTGACTACAGGAAGTACTGAACTGAAACAGGAAGTTAAAAAAAAAACAAAAAAGAAGGAACCTTCCCAATGCTAACGTGTGTCTATATTGTCTTATTTTCTTCTTATGTCAAGTACATTGGGTATTACAAGTGAAAAGGTGACTATAGGGGTGTTATTTCATGTCTGTAGGGCTCTAATGTACAAAAAAAAACATATGGGGAGGTCTGAAACAGGTTTTCTATCCAGCATGAAAATATCCCATTTATAAATAAGGAAGGGCTGAGTGGTTAGAGTGCAGGCCTCACAGCTAGGAGACCCAAGTTCAATTCCACCCTCGGGCTTTTCTGTGTGGAGTTTGCATGTTCTCCCCGTGCATGCGTGGGTTTTCTACGGGTACTCCGGTTTCCTCCCACATTCCAAAAACATGCTAGGTTAATTAGCGACTCCAAATTGTCCATAGGTATGAATGTGAGTGTGAATGGTTGTTTGTCTATATGTGCCCTGTGATTGGCTGGCCACCAGTCCAGGGTGTATCCCGCCTCTCGCCCGAAGACAGCTTGGATAGGCTCCAGCACCCCTTGTGAGGAAAAGCGGTAGAAAATGAATGAATGAATGAATGAATTTGACTTTATTTTTTCCCCCCCAACTAGATTACATGGCCCACCTTGTGGAGGTGCAGCATGAGCGCGGTGCCACCGGGGGGCACACTTTCCACACCTTACTGAGCTCCTCTCTTCCTACGCACAGAGGTCAGGTGCTTCAACTGCTTATGGCGGGTCAATTTTAACTCATTGTATGTCAAAAATGAATAAAAATAACATACATTGCTTTTCACAGATGACGCTGATACAAGTAAAGCTAAAGTTACCGTGGAAACGCCCCACGGCTCCGTTAAGATGAGAGCAGCAACTCAGCTTCCTGCGGTCGGTCCTGATGATGATCTGACAGGATTGATGCTTCGGGTATGAATCGCAGTAATATCTCATCTCATGTTACCGTTATCCGAAACTTACGGAACCACCCCCCCCCCCCCCCCCCACTCCTGCAGATATTCCCGTTGAAGGCGGAGCCGCGCTGGCACGGCCCGCCTCCCAACCAGCTCTCCCTGGCCTTGCAGCAAGCTCTGGCCAAAGAGATCATGCGAGCCAAGCAGGGTCACGTTCACCAGGGGGGGTTGGCGTTCTGTCTCCTGCAGGCCATTGCGGCCTTGCTCACTTCAACCCACGCCGGACAAATCGTCCTCTCCATGCACCGTAACCACGCCCTCTCCTGCCCGCTCATGCGCCAGCTTCACCTCTACCAGGTAAATCCAGCTCACCTTAAAACTCCATTTCTATTCTTTTCTACCAATTTAACCGTCTTTCATGTTGGCAGCGCCTCGTCCTGCAGGACGTCTCTTTCTCCTCACTGTTCCTCAAGGTCAGTGTCGAGATGCTGATCTGGCTTGACAACCCGTCTGTGGAGGTGGGGCCACTGAAGACCCTGCTCAAGTCCTTTATCAGCCAGAACTCTCACACACACAGATACAATGACGGTGAGCGCCTTTTTGTGCATGTTTAACACACTATTTTATTTATAACCACTGATTTTCTTCGCAGTACGCTCAGGTTTCCTTCACCTGGATGAGACGCTGGCGTATCGCAGCGACACAGAGGTGCCGCTCAGAGCCGTCATAGCGATGCTTAAAGCGGGAGAGAGATGTAACGCAGAGGCTGAGCTCATTGGAAAAGGTATTCATGGATGTTAATGAGCGATTAATTACGGGTTAACTTACTGTGCTGTTTTATTGATGATTCTTCCAGTGCTACAAGGACTCATGGAGGCCAAGTCACCTTATTTAGAAGAGCTGTTGTCTCTCTTAATGACTGTCGGTACACAGAACGGGACAGCCGGCCCCGCTGCCATGGTGATATCATTGCTGTTGCAGGAAAGCGGGGAGCGTGCCGTGAAAAAGGACACCAATGAAAACAGGTGAGCGCCATTGAATGTTGTTACATTTAAGCTCTGCTTAACGTTAATGTTAATGTTTAATCATCCTTGCCAGCAGCTCCGAGCTGACAAAATCCGGGTTGAGCTCAGGGCTTCTGGTGGACTGGATGGAGTATCTGGACCCTGAGGTTACATCCGTGTGTCCCGACCTTCAGCAGAAGCTCTTGTTTGCCCTCAACAAGGTGAGAATCAGAATCAGAATCAGAATCAGAATCAGAAATGGTTTATTGCCATGTATGATCAAACACATACTAGGAATTTGTTTTGGTATAGTAGGTGCATACACATCTATTAAAAAAGAATGAAAAATACAAAATATGAAATACAAAATATACAGAAGAACATCCCCACGTTGTATTATATCTTCCTTAGAGAACCGTACCTTAGAGAACCGTACCTTAGAGAACGTTGAGATTTTTAAAAATAGTCTCAAAACCCACTTATTTAATTTAGCTTTTAACTCTTGCTCTTAAGTATACTCTTTTTTTTAACCTTTGAACTTGACTTTTATCTAATGTTTATTTTATACTCTATACCAGGGGTCTCAAACTCAATTTACCTGGGGGCCACTGGATCGCATCAGGTTTTCCCAAAAAAAAACAAACACATTTATTAAAAACAGAAAAATATACAAACTTTTTCAGTGCTTTGGTTCCGATTTTCTACAATAAAAGCTCTGATAAAACATTCAATACAAAACAATAACAAATAAATAAAGAAAATCAATCAATCAGTAATAAATAAATATAATAATAATAATAAAACTGCAAATAATAAAAACTTAAGAAACCACATATAGTTGGTGCTTAGACAAATTATTTTTTTCAGATAAAAATGAACAAAGCATTATTAGAGCCCTGTAGACATGACAAAACACGACTTTAGTCACATTTATACTTTTTTTTATTTACAACATATTGCGCAACTGCAGGGTCTTGAGACACATGCTAACTCGCAAACTAGAGAGCTAGCGACCTAAACGATAGCCTTCAAGTTATTTCCTGTAAACTTAAATCGACAAAAACTTACCACTTCCACACGGATAGGGAGGATAACTATGAACAGTTATTTAACCTTTAACATGAACATTAACATAATAATTTTTTCTGGGTACATGATACCATACAGCATCCATATCAAACTAACATTAAACTTTCATATCAAGGCGGGGGCCTCAAACTAGTGTCCCGCATGTTTGAGACCCCTGCTCTATGCCTTTTGTTTTGGATCTTAACCAAATGTTTTTTATAGCTTTACACATGCTTATTTTAGTTTTTATTAATGTTCTTATATATTTCACTTTTATGTTTTATGTTTATTTCTATATATACTTTTATATTTTTATTTTATGTTTTTATATTAATCCCATATATCCAGTGTTTCCTCAGTGGGGGCTCTCTGCGCTGGGGGCTGTTCTCGGTTGGGGGCTGGGGTGTCTTTCTTTTTTTTTAACATGTAAAGCACTTTGTGCTACATTTTATGTATAAAAAGTGCTCTCCAAATAAAGTTTGATTGATTGATTATATCTTCCTTGATTCATCTTATCGTGTCTCTGTCTCAGGCACGAGGCACACCGGCCTACAGGCCTTATCTTCTGGCCCTGCTCACGCATCAGTCCAACTGGTCCACGCTGCTGCAGTGCATCAGCGCCCTGCTCAGCAAGCGAAAAGACTACAAGTAAACATAGCATAGTATGCATTTTGTAACACCATGCTTTTTATATTCACTTCAAAACATCTTCCAGATTGGACCCAACGTCTGCTCTGGATTTCCTGTGGGCGTGCAGCCATATTCCACGCATCTGGCAAGGACGCGACCAGAAGATCTCACAAGTCAGTTCCAGTTCAGTTATCATCTCCCTTGAAACACCACCACCCGTTCTGATGTATTTCTGCGTTTCCCCCCCCCCACAGAAGAAAACCGAGAAGTTTGTGTTGCGTCTCAGCTCCGAAGAGCTCATCAGTCTGGTGGATCTCATCCTGGCCGAGTCGGAACTCAACGTCCGCAACTCCCCGCACGACGAGCAGAGCGTGGCGGAGGAAGCCTGCTGCTCTCTCATCCAAGCCAGGTTGCCTCTTCTCCGCTCGTACTGCAACGGCCGCCTGGAGAACATCAAGAAAGTGTCCGAGTACCTCATCAGCTGCACTAAGAAGTGGGAGGACAGGTTGGTGGTTGAACAGAAAAATATTGCTGTATTAATCAAAACATAGTGCAACCCTGAAATGATGTAACTTCTCGCTATTAGATGTTTCAGGTGTACTTTTTATAGTATAGTATAGTAACGTATACTTCTACCCCAATTAGTCCACGCCAGTGAGTGTTTTTATCTTGCCGCTGATTAACCGGGGGTCCAAAATCGCTACCCGATGTTCCTTCCACGGTGCTACTGAACTCTACAGCCTCCTCCTCTGTCAGCCACAATGCCGCGGACCGGGGAAAAACCCGATAATTAGGTCTATTGGTGTGAAATTAAAACCGGCAGAAGTCGTCGGCACCGTGATCTCTTTAAAAGCTCAGCACGTTATAATGAAGCCGAGAGGATTAAGGCTGGAGTGCTAAAACTCGCCTGTGTTGTGAGCCGCTGTCAGAGATCAGGGTGCAACTCTTTGTGGAGGCCAACCCTCCTTTTTTTTTTTTTACCCAACGTGTCTGTGCTTATTAAAAGCACTTTAATGAGGAAACTTTGGCCAAGGTCAGACAAAATTAGCTCTCGAATTACAGTATTTTTTTTTTTTTTTTTTAAAGCCTGAGCAGAAATGGATGCTCATAAGCACAAAGTACAGACGCTCGGCCTTGTGTTGAGTAGATGTTGTGCGGTCTTCACCGGCAGATAAGCTGCTGTTGATTCCAATTACACACCGACAACAAGCCTCTTTTTACTCAAGGTCGCTCCGGCTGCTATAAACTGTCTCGTTAGCGGAGTTCAACTCTCTCCCTTTAAGAGGATTTTCATGAAACTGCCACAGACATGAAGGCAAATAAATAAATACATTGTTGCTTTTCATGTGCTTAGTTTGTCTTAACTGCGTGTGAATTCTTGTCGTTTGTGGACATACACAAAAGACGATCATGAGCTGTGATCTTGTATCAAAAAAAGCTGCAAAAAGTGGCACTTTCATGACGTTAATACCAGTGTACAGTCTGCGCTGGCTTCAGGGATTAAAAGTGGTGATAGGGGGAGGTCATTTTGTTTGCTTTTGTTAGCATGTGGCTAAGTGTGTGCTTGTTCCCCGTTCAAACATCTCAGCACCATGACTAAGCGTTGTCAGAACCTGCTGCTGCAGATCTACCTCCACTTCCCAGAGGTCCTCCAGCATGTCGCCTTACCCGAGGGGACTTTAAGCAGCGGGGGGACAGCGGACGGAAGCACCTCCAAGGTAAATCTAGCCGTTTGGCAAAGTTTAGCTACTAACCTTAGCTATCATTGAACGTACAGCATATTATAACAACATAACTGCACATATATATGTACGTTAGGGTGCATCAAATTTGAATGGGAAATTTTTAATTCATAACATTATATTTTATATAATATTTTTCTAATGAACATAAAAATGTCTTTAGCAAAGTTTTGAGGAAATCCATTGAGATTTAGGGGTGCCACCTCACACATAAACTTTTGTAAAATTTCAGAAAATGTGCAATTTCTAGTCTAATTCCCAAAAATATCAGAAGTGTATATATGAAAAAAGATTATGTAGGACTACAGTACCACTCTCAATAAATATGAGACATCAGCAATACTGTCTACTCTATATTACTGTTGTTTATGTTATGCTTGCTCAGCTATTAGCAAACTGTAGCTAGCTAATGTTAGCTACAGTACAGGCAATGAGCACTAAATACTTACAAATATGACTACAAATCATTCAAATTACAAACACAAAACCACAAATTTGCTAGTAATATGTAATAGGAGTGGTGGCACGGCGGTCTAGTGGTTAGCGTGCAGACCTCACAGCTAGGAGACCAGGGTTCAATTCCATTGCGTACACACTGTAACTCGTTCTCGAGTGAGTCTCATGTTAACAAACCAAAATTAAGGTTTTAACTAGTACTCTGCATGGGGGTGGTTAGTACACAGGCCTCACAGCTAGGAGACCAGGGTTCAATTCCACCCTCGGCCATCTCTATGTGGAGTTTGCATGTTCTCCCCGTGCATGGGTGGGTTTCCTCCGGGCACTCCGGTTTCCGCCCACATTCCCAAAACATGCTAGGTTAATTGGCGACTCCAAATTGTCCATAGGTATGAATGTGAGTGTGAATGGTTGTTTGTCAAAATGTGCCGTGTGATTGGCTGGCGACCAGTCCAGGGTGTACCCCGCCTTACGCCCGAAGACAGCTGGGATAGGCTCCAGCACCCCCGCGACCCTCGTGAGGAAAAGCGGTAGAAAATGAATGAATGAATGTAATGGGAGTCTTTGCTGACCTCAAATCTCCATGGCGACCATTGAAGTGTTCATCACTTTATTCCACAAAAACAGATATATGGTGGCACCCCTAAATAATCATGTATTGGAAAAATATTTTGTATGTGTTGTTTCTACACTTTTAGAACCCGGCCATATCAAAATTCAATAATTGTGTTTTTTGATGAGCCCTAATGTACGCATAATATGATTTTATTCATGCTCTGTATTTTATCAGCTTGACGTCCTGGTCCACCGTCTGGTCACGCTGCTCGCTGATGTAGGAGACTCAAAATCATCAGAGGGACGTGTTTCTGATGCTAACCTCGCATGTAGAAAGCTGGCCGTGTCGCATCCTGTCCTCTTGCTAAGGTGAGAAGTCGGTCCGCAATGATCCACTTCTTTTCACTTCCGATCCGATCCCTGAATCTGGACATCGGAGAGTGTGCAACCACGGCAAATGTCAGACATCGCACATGCCTTTCATTGTTGTTGATTTTATATGAGACTGTAATAAACAGGGGTGGCACGGCGGTCAAGTGGTTAGCGCGCAGACCTCACAGCTAGGAGACTAGGGTTCAATTCCACCCTCGGCCATCTCTGTGTGGAGTTTGCATGTTCTCCCAGTACATGCGTGGGTTTTCTCCGGGTACTCCGGTTTCCTCCCACATTTTTATATAATGATAGTGACTACAGGAAGTACTGAACTGAAACAGGAAGTAAAAAAAAAACAGAAAAAAGAAGGAACCCTCCCAATGCTAACATGTGTCTATATTGTCTTATTTTCTTCTTATGTCAAGTACATTGGGTATTACAAGTGAAAAGGTGACTATAGGGGTGTTATTTCATGTCTGTAGGGCTCTAACGTACAAAAAGTACGTTTTCTATGCAGCATGAAAATATCCCATTGATAAATAAGGAAGGGATGAGTGGTTAGAGCGCAGGCCTCACAGCTTGGAGACCCGAGTTCAATTCCACCCTGTGTGGAGTTTGCATGTTCTTCCCGTGCATGCGTGGGTTTTCTTCGGTTACTCCGGTTTCCTCCCACATTCCAAAAACATGCTAGGTTAATTAGCGACTCCAAATTGTCCATAAGTATGAATGTGAGTGTGAATGGTTGTTTGTCTATATGTGCCCTGTGATTGGCTGGCGACCAGTCCAGTCCAGGGTGTACCCCGCCTCTTGCCCTAAGACAGCTGGGATCGACTCAAGCACCCCCTGCGACCCTCATGAGGAAAAAGCGGTAGAAAATGAATGAATGAATGAATGTAATAAACAGGCCAATATTATATTGTAGCGAATGGGATATCCGACTGTTTTGTGTGGCTGTGAACGCGTCATGCATACGTATGTATGTATCTACTGATATCCTTCTGACAGCATTTCACTGATGAAATGACCCGCCATTTTTATCGACTTTGCTTTTCTTGACATCTTCCCAGGCACCTACCCATGATCGCCGGCCTTCTTCACGGTCGCATTCACCTAAACTTGCGTGAATTCCGGCAGCAGAACCACATGACATTCTTCAGCAACGTCCTCGCTATTCTGGAGCAGCTGCAACCCCTGGTATTCCACACCGACCACCAGAGGGCGCTTCAAGACTGCCTCTTGTCCTTCATGAAGGTCCTGAAGGTAAGTGCTGCTTGACTCTGGCTGCCATTTTTTTTTTTTTTTAAATTCTAAACATTGTCGCTGTCTGATTACAGAACTTTCAAAGGAGCCGTTCCCCTTTAGTCATCATCAATAAATTCCTCCAGTTCACGCAAAAGTACATTACCCATGATGCAGCAGCCGCTATCCCGTATCTGCAGAGACACTCTGACATACTGCAGTAAGTCATCTAATGATACATAGTACATATCGTATAATCATACAAATGTGTCTCTGGGACCTCCTCTTCCAGGAGCATGAGTGCTGAAAATCCCGACTTGGTCCAGTTGAAGTCTCTCCTGGCCGGTCTCACGCTTCCTGTAAAGAGCTCTTCCTCAGAGGTCACAGCAGAAGACAGAGATGGTAACTCAACCTCCATTTCTAAAATAGATTTGATGCCCCTGTTTGTAGATTACAATTTTCATTATTCATCAACCCCAGATGAGGTAGCGGCCGGTTCCCTCCCTATGGTCAACATCTCTGCGTCGGTTCCTCTAAGCGGCGCTGACATGACAAAATATCTGAAGAAGATGTCGAGAGGGGAGGCCGTGGAGGGTGAGGCTGAATCGGCAGCTTTGGCATCAGAACGACAGAATGACTCAATGCGCTGTTTTTGCTTTTCTTTCTCCGCAGACGTGTTGGAAGTGTTGACGGAGGTGGATGAGAAGTCGAGGAGGAGCCCGGAGATCATCCAGTACTTCATCGTGAGTCACTAAGCAAATAGAACACATGCAGTCCGACTCGGACTTAAAAGTGAAGGTTGCATGGTGCATTTATGGAAATGGTAATGGTTTTATTTCATTTGAACATGCATCAGATTACAATTGAATGCATCACATAATCAGTTCACAGTTCCACATGTCCAAAAGGAGTAGGAAGAAGCAAAGCTTATTAAATCCTACCCCTCCATCTGGTACTTTTACAATCAGTAACTGTTACATTTGTTCACTTCCTGCTTTCCATAATACAGTTTGTTTTTTTTGTTTGTTTTTTTAAATAATGTACCTCGTAACTGTTACATTTGTTCACTTCCTGCTTTCCATAATACAGTTAGTTTTTTGTTTTTTTTTAAATAATGTACCTCGTAACTGTTACATTTGTTCACTTCCTGCTTTCCATAATACAGTTTAAAGTTTTTTTTTTAAATAATGTACCTCGTAACTGTTACATTTGTTCACTTCCTGCTTTCCATAATACAGTTTAAAGGTTTTTTATAAATAATGTACCTTGTAACTGTTACATTTGTTCACTTCCTGCTTTCCATAATACAGTTTAAGGTTTTTTTTGTTTTTTTTTTAAATAATGTACCTCGTAACTGTTACATTTGTTCACTTCCTGCTTTCCATAATACAGTTTAAGGTGTTTTTTTTAATTTTTATTTTTTACATAATGTACCTCATACCGAAGTACAAGATCATGTTGATTTAAGTATTCAATTGTGAACTGTTTGAATCATGTAAATGTGTGTTATCTCACTAAAATGGTCTTTTGGGGGTGGGGGGGCAGAACGACCTGCAGAGACTCATGACGTCCTCTGAGGAACTGTGTCGGAATATCGCCTTCAACCTGGCACTGCGCTGCATCCAGAATAATCCCAGGTACTGTATTCCCACAATGGAAAGTGGGAATGATTCTGTAAAAAAAAAAATTCTGTATATTTTTTATTTTTGACAAAAATGATTGCAACTTCTCTGTCCCGCAGCCTGGCCACCGACTTCCTGCCAACGTTCATGTACTGTATGGGCAGCGGGGACTTTGACGTGGTGCAGACAGCCCTCAGGAATCTTCCGGAATATGTGCTGCTCTGTCAAGGTAAGAGGACGCGACCACGTTGGCAGGGTTACGTAATGCTCCTTGGGATGACCGCATACCGTTTTTTTCCAGACTATATATTGAATCAGTCCAAAAATGCATCACATAGAGGTAAAAAAAAACATATATAGCTAGTTTTTATCTAAAAAAAAATTCTAAACCAAGCCAGGTTATTCAACTACACAACAACACACAACAACAGAATGAGCTACGTTCAAGAACAGCAGCACTTCTTTTTGGAAGTTTGCCCATCATTCACAATCCGTATATGAGACATAAACATGGCTTTCTCTTTCCTGTGTTCTAAAACACATAATGGGACACACCTATTGCGGCAATAAAACTCGCCATTAACAAGCTTGTATGATTTTATATACATGCTGTATGTAGTATAGTAACCATGTAGTAACAGGTACATTCATGATCATGATGATTTTGGAGCTTTGTGGGCGCGTTGCTTTCACACAAGTTTTGTTAACTTATCCAAACTCAAAAACAATCAGTGCATCCCATTACATTCATTCTTAGCTGCCCCTTTTTTTATCTGTTTGTATATCTTTAGAACACACAGAAAAAGAAATACACGTGTGACTGAGCTACATAACTGCAGAAAGAACATATAATTACATATAAATATATATATAATTAACATAAGCAGTTAACAAGTCATAAGTGTGTCTAACAAGCACGTTACTGGTAAGAAAGTTCACCAAGCTCCCGATCTCGCTGTCACTAGCCTATCCAATCCACTTTATTTATATAGCACATTTTATAAACAGAGTTTCCAAAGTGCTGCACAGACTATTAAAATAAAAAGTAAAAATAAAATACAATAAATAAAGTTACAAATTGAATTTAATCCAAAACTATAAGATCATTTAAGAAATAAAATGGTAAAATAGATGTTAAAATATTAAAAACAAGAAGCAAAGCAATAAAATTATTTTAAAAAATAAAACCAATTAAAATAAATACGACTCAGTCTGAGTTAAAAACCAGAGAATAAAAGTGGGTTTTAAGACGAGACTTAAAGCTTTCGATTTTGGGGACAGTATAATTAGCAGTATGATTAACTTTTCCAATTTGGATACATGAAAAAAGTCTGTAAATGACGGCACATGTCCAAACCCTCCATCCATGTGAGTTTTGTTGTTTTTGTTCTCCTCCCCTATCCAGAGCATGCAGACATCTTACTCCACAAGGCGTTCTTAGTGGGCGTCTACGGACAAATCGACACCAGTTCTATGATCTCAGAGTCCATGAAGGTCCTTCACATGGAAGCAATTTAGATTATTTGGTATTTTTCACCACACACTCTTTGATTCGTATTACCCATTACATTTTCACCGTCCCAAATATGGAATTAGGCTTTGGCCAAGGGTTTGAATTTATATGAATTTCAGTCACCGAAACATTTTGGACTTTTAAACGGAAAACCACAAAATCATTCATGTCTTTGTCCGCAATCGGCAATGTTTTGCTGTCACCTAAAAAGCGTTTATGAAGCACACCCCCGCTGAATAAAAGGAATGACACAAACTGCTTTTGAGTGAGTAGTGGAACAAATTTTATGCAGCCAAAAAAAAAAAAAAGATGAGTTGAAATAGTAAATAAAACATCCTGGCAGCTACCAAACCCAATTATGAACTCTGTGTAAGACGAGGGGAAAAAATGATGCTAACAGGCGCCCTTTCAATTCGTTGCAGACAAAGCAGCAAGCGTCTGTCACGCTGCGTGGCGGCTCGCTCCTCGCCGGCGTGCGGCAGACAGATTAAAAGGCGCGATGAACATGCCGCGATGGAAACCATTTTGCCATGAAAGTGTGTCTTGTTTAGCGCCGTGCCGCCAACTTCCTCTGAAAGCCTCCTGATGGAGCGCAAAGAGCCCCCCCCCGGTCAAACAATGCAGGCATGCGGGGCCCGAAAGTAGGAAAGTGGACTTCCCCCCCTTTGGGGACAAATTGACCGTGGCGGTAATTGTTCAATCATTTCCAGTCAAAGGTCCGCTTTGATGACGTGATACGAGTCCGACCCCCGTTAGACTGCCACTGGGTGTTGTGTTTCGCGGAACGTGAGGATGAGGCCGAGGCATGCCCGCACTTGTCACTCAGTGGAAGCTGTCACTCAGAAATAAAAAGTCCAGTAACGTACATTCGGCTTTTAGCACTTGGTACCTCTTTGTACTACACTCTTTGGAACATAGGAACAACCCCCCCCTCCCAAAGCAACACACACAAAAACATTTTAACACTTGCACATGACTATTAATATGCAGTGTATAATTTCTACCACTAGGGGTCTCTGAACCAAAAGAAAGTAGTCCATTCATGTGATTTACCTTTTTTTTATTAATTAAACATGCAGTGTAGTCTAAGATAAGCCAAGCTTTTATATACTCCATATAGCAAATTATAGCACGGGTGTTTATTTACCTAAATTACTATTATTAATTTTTTTATACAGGCTGATTGGCTGTTTTAAAATACTTCAAATTCTGTTGTTTACTCTTTAATGTAAGTCGACTGTACCAAACATAAGACGTTGGTGCAAAAGATATGAGAACCTATGTTTTCTATCCCATAATAGTGTCCGATGAAACCCATTCCTGGGTACCCGTAGAAGCTAGTAGCGATTCCTGGTGCCCGTATCGACTTTTAACTAATTTGAACAGAAAACGTAGCTTGTTGATTTTCCAATTAATAGTCCAACGAATCAGCAGCTATTTTTGTACTCTATTAACCCTTTTTTTAATATTAAAAAATATATAAATATTCTCTGGTTTTAGCCTCTCAAGTGTGAATTTTGATTTGAATTTTTGTCATTTTTGTTTTCTAAGCAAAACAAGATATTGTTGACTTTGGAGAACAGTGATAGACATTTTAAAAAAAAAAACTTTATTCTGATGTGTTGTGGACCACACTAACTGATTTGGCTGACCGAAGTCCATCCCACAGTCAAAATATTGTGAGAATAACGACATAATAGTAAAAGAAAAAATACAACAACATTGAAATATACAAATAATAAATATACAATATATATAGTAATATATTAGAATATTTATATTAGTATAATAAATGATAATTTAACAGATAATTAAGAAAATAAAGGAAAAAATTAGGAAAAATATATTAGAATATTTATAATAGTATAGTAAATGAGAATTTAACAGATAATTAAGAAAATAAAAGAAAAAATGAGGAAAATATAGGATATTTATAATAGTATAATAAATGATAATTTAACAGATAATTAAGAAAATAAAAGAAAAAATTGGGAAAAATATATTAGAATATTTATAATGGTATAATAAATGAGAATTTAACAGATAATTAAGAAAATAAAAGAAAGAATTAGGAAAAATATATTAGAATATTTATAATGGTATAATAAATGAGAATTTAACAGATAATTAAGAAAATAAAAGAAAAAATCTGGAAAAATATATTAGAATATTTATAATGGTATAATATATGAGAATTTAACAGATAATTAAGAAAATAAAAGAAACAATTAGGAAAAATATATTAGAATATTTATAATGGTATAATAAATGAGAATTTAACAGATAATTAAGAAAATAAAAGAAAAAATGAGGAAAAATATAGGATATTTATAATAGTATAATAAATGAGAATTTAACAGATAATTAAGAAAATAAAAGAAAAAATTAGGAAAAATATATTAGAATATTTATAATGGTATAATAAATGAGAATTTAACAGATAATTAAGAAAATAAAAGAAAAAATTGGGAAAAATATATTAGAATATTTATAATGGTATAATAAATGAGAATTTAACTAAATTAAATAAAATAAAAAAAATTGTAATGTAATTAGAAAAAGTCCACACTAAAATGGCTCAAGTTGCAGCCCTAATTGTAATTCTTAATATTGCCTTTCATACCCATACATTATGGTCCAGTACTTCATAGTAATATGGACCCATACCTATACAGTCATCACTATCATACAAATGTCATGTCATGGATTATACTGAGCCATGATATGCGCATTGATATCATTATCACACCAATGTGAGCCGATACGGTTCATACGTACGTATAGCGTCTGGATTTTGACTACTCGCGATACTTCAAACGCTACCATCTAATGGAATTGCTAAAATGCTGCATCAGGATGTATCCCTACGGAATGCTGTAATTGAATAGTGGCCTTAATTGGACTAAAAGTAGACTATTCCTGAACTATGAGTCTGCTTTTAATGACTGTATTTACACAAGATGTCGTCCTGCCGTTAATTGCACCTGCATGGTGTCCTATAACTAGCCGAGAGCTGTGTTTACGGTTATCCATCAACCTGCTGCACAAGTCCTGACGGCTCTTGGTCAGGCGCCAGCATCCTATTGGCCGGGCAGCAGCCAGGCGGAACGGGGATGAGTGACGGCAAGAAGCGTGGTAGCATAAAGGGCGGGGAGAAGTTGGGGAAAACTTGCGCTGTCGTTACTTTTGGTTGCGAGGCTGCATGCCCTCAGCTGAGGCCAGCCACCCCGAGCCACGCCCACTTTTGTGGTGCCAGATAGCGGTATTGATTAGAGTGATCAGCTTGGCAGGAATGCAAATGTTGCCTTTTGTTTCGGTTAAAGGAGGGAAGGGATGTGCCGCTACCTGCCCCCCTCGCACATCTGTCCGCTCTTCCTCTCAGTGGCACCCCTGGCTTTAGATCATCTCCTCCTCGTCCACGCTTCAGTTGCGCTCGGCTCGCGTGGAAAAAAAAAAAAATCTCTTTCCCGCTGCCACTTTGATGTCTCAAGTGTGATTTGCTTTTGCATTGCGTGGGTTGCTTTCACCTTGATGACATGAAAAGCAAGACCGGGGCCTCTTCTCGGGTTCCCCCCCCCCCAAAGGCTGCCGACGATGCTCGACTAAAACAGTGCACCCCGCGCTCTGCCGGGGATTCGATTACCGGCACCCAACATTGACGCCTCCTCAGGCATGACATCCACTTTTCCTCCCAAGTTACAAAAGACTTTTAATGTGTGCTGATTGAATTATGCCAATCCACATTCCTCACGGGGCTTTTTCTACAACAGACATGAAAGCCTTTGGAAGTAGGAAAGCACTCGACTGCTCAAGCCTGACCACATTGTGGCGAGCAGCCGTTTGTGCAATCAGAAGCGTGTGCCCTGACAAGAAAGAGGCAGGGGATGAATCATGTTTTTAAGCTCAATGTACTGTAAGTGAACGTCAATGACAAGGTTTACTCAATGATGAGATGACAGCACATTCATAGTACTGTAGTACTATACTATATAGTACTATAGTACAAGTACTGGTAAGGAAGCAGTTAGTACATAGTCACAAAAAATTAATTCATTTTCTACCGCTTACCCTCACAAGGATCGCGGGGGGTGCTGGAGCCTATCCCAGCTGTCTTCGGGCCTTGGACTGGTGGCCATCCAATCACAGGGCACATATAGACAAACAACCATTCACACTCACATTCATACCTATGGACAATTTGGAGTCGCTAATTAACCTAGCATGTTTTTGGAATGTGGGAGGAAACCGGAGTACACAGAGAATCGAACTCGGGTCTCCTAGCTGTGTGGCCTGCATGCTAACCACTTGATTACTGTGCAGCCCCTCACAAAATATTCATTCATTTTCTACCGCTTATCGTCACGAGGGTTGCGGGAGTGCTGGAGCCTATCCCAGCTGTTTTCGGGCGAGAGGCGGGACTTAACGCCCTGGACTGATGGCCAGCCAATCACAGGGCACATATAGACAAACAGCCATTCACACTCACATTCATACCTATGGAACTCACTGCGACATAAGGAAAGAGTGAGTAATTTTACTTTATTTTAGTTTAATTCTAGCATGTATGACAGGTTAGGATTTTAAAATGCAGACTAATTTTTTTTCTAAACGTTTCTTTAAACTACAGACTAATTCATACGGTTTGTGGTTAGAACAGCTAGGAAGTCAACCAATCAATTACTTTTACTTTATTTTAGTTTTATTATACTCATCCAACTAATAGGAAAACCTATTAAGGAGTACCTTAATTAAATAAAGAAACTGACTTGAACTTAGCATAATAATTATATGGACAGTTGTTTCCATCAGTTGTTCAAACCCCCCCCCCCACCCGCACCCCTATTGCTATAAAGTCCCCTTTGCAAAACAACCAATAGCAATCAAAGGGATACTTAATAAACCTTTGTGAATACTACCAAATTAGGAGTAATGCGGATACATGAATTGTCTCCTTATTAGAGTGCATTAGCTTTCTTCCAACCCTAAAGGATGCAACAGGACACCATCTTTTCTTTCTTTCTTTAAAGTGACAGACTGCAAAAAAAAAAAGCTCCAAATATTTCCTCGGGTGTTCAAATTGTGAGGAAAAGCTAAATAGATTGAAAGTGTCTCCTTTTGAGCTGTGGCTAAACAAACACGGTGTGTGGCGCCGCTGACGCCTCAATAGCCACCTGCGTTTGTCCCAGGCACACAGGTAGTTAAGCCGGATTTGCAGACCCCCCGTCAAACTCCTCTGCTCCGTCCTTTAATGCCGATTGATCCAGATAATCAGGGAGCAGAATTTGGGAGGTGGCGGGCTTGAGGTTGTGACAGACGTTTCTAAAGAAGAAGTTGCTGGTGGATAATTGAAGGAGGGCTTAAGACCACAATGGTGACTGCTCACGTCGACTCTCGGGTGGGTTCTGGGTGACCCGGATGACAGTGTAACCTCGGAGACGTCTTGGTGTTATTAGTCGGAGTGTTGTCAGTGGGTTTAGCTAGCCGCCAGTCAGATGTCCTTCAGCTTGAAATCGACTCCTTTCAGCTGGCATTCTTTTATTGAAACTGGTGTAACTTCGCTTTTTTGTTTTTTGATGCTACACCTTTAAGAAGGAGAGAGTTTGGGGAAAAAAAGTCCCAAATTTACAACTTTAAAAGTTTTTCCCTTAAATGAACTTTTTTTTTGTTTTTGTTTTTTTATTTTTTGTTCACTTCCTGTTTTCACTTTAAGATAGCTTTACATACTCCTTATTTGTTAATATTTTTAAGTATGCCTCCATGTCTTTTATGTACAATGGAGTGTTCGGTTCATTGGAGGGAAAAAAAATTCAGAGATTTCAAGTATAAAGTCGGAAATTTAGGACAAACAAGTCATAATATTACGAGAATTAAGTTGTACATTTACGTGAAAAAAGTTATAATATTAGGAGAATATTACAAGAAAATGTGTAATATTACAAAACAAAAATTGGAAATTTCTGAGATTTTTTTTTTTGTAAATTTACAAGAAAAAGTCATGAAGGTGACTTTTTTTCTCCTAAATGTACATTTGAAGAGTTTCCGAGAATAAAGTTGTAAATTTACAATAAAAAGTAATAAAGGTACAAGAACAAAAAAGCATAATATTACAAGAATAAATTTGTAAATTTTTGCGAAAAAAATAATACGTTTACAAGAATAAAATTGTCACATTACAAGAAAAAAGTTGTAATATTCTGACAGTCGTAAATTTATGAGAGAAAATTTTGTAATACTATGGCAATAAAAAATTGCAATATTACAAAACTAAAGTTCACATTGGAAAAAAAATATTTCGTAAACTCACGATACTATTGTCGTAAATTTACGAAAATAATATCGTGAATTTACTAAATCTTTTTTATTATTCTATTCTATATTATTCTCCTAAATTTACGACAATAATATTGTGAGTTTACGAAATATTTTTTCGTAAACTTTGACACATTTCTCATAAATTTACGAGAATAATATTGTGAATGTACGAAATCTTTTTTTAGTCGTAAATTTCTCATAAATTTACGAGAATAATATCGTGAATTTACAAAATCTTTTTTTTCCCCAATGTGTCAAAGTTTACAAAAAATATTTTGTAAACTCACATTATTATTGTCGTAAATTTCTCTCATAAATTTACGAGAATAATATCGTGAATGTACGAAATCTTTTTTTAGTCGTAAATTTCTCATAAATTTACGAGAATAATATCGTGAATTTACTAAATCTTTTTTTTTCCAATGTGTCAAAGTTTACAAAAAAATATTTTGTAAACTCACATTATTATTGTCGTAAATTTCTCTCATAAATTTACGAGAATAATATCGTGAATGTACGAAATCTTTTTTTAGTCGTAAATTTCTCATAAATTTACGAGAATAATATCGTGAATTTACTAAATCTTTTTTTTCCAATGTGTCAAAGTTTACAAAAAATATTTTGTAAACACATTATTATTGTCGTAAATTTCTCTCATAAATTTACGAGAATAATATCGTGAATTTACTCAATCTTTTTTTTCCAATGTGACCCTAATACTCCATCATATTGATTCTGTATATCCTCACATTTTGCACAATTTGTCGTAATGATATTGTGTTTGTCGCCTTTTACCGTAAAAGCGGCGCTGTAGTGGATTAACGATGTCATGGTGACACGCACTCGGCGTGACGAGATAGCATCTGACGTAACGCTCTTTTTCCCAACGTTATTATTATTCAGCCTCGCTGCCACTTCAAGCCCATAAAACGAGAGTTCTGCTACACGTCGCTCGCTGACGGATAGTAATCATCAATTATTATCGTCATCAATGTGATGTAATTTGCGGGATAGACGATGCGACGACGATGAGCGAGGAGAGATCAGATCAACGTTTAATGAGAGCCTAAGTGAAGCCTGGGCTGTTAATGACATGTCACATTTTCATACTCATCAAACGGAGTCTATCGTAGCTTAGCTTCATTTCGCTCTGATTCATTAGACAAATGTTAAATCTAACACTGTGCAAACACGCCATACTGTACACATGCTCTCTGCTCTTTGCACAACTTTTAATCCTAACGAGCCCATTTAGAATCGCTCTCAACTGCTGCGCCGCGGGCATTAAAATGTGTTAATATTCATTTAAGGACACGTTTATTACTGTGGCTGTCAAACTGATATTGCCGCCGGCCAATGGAAAATTTGCTTTTCAGTTTTTTAACTAATATGCTATATGTATGCATGTATGCTAAATGCTATACTGTAGCAACTAAAGGGTTTTAAATGAACAAACATGCAACGTTTTGATCAAAATCATACCTGCAAAAAGGACCTATGTTTAGGATTGTTGTCTCTCATTTATCGCGGTTAATTGCTACCAGACAATAGGCCAATTTCCGCCAATTATATTAATAAATACAATCTAAATAAGCTGTTTTTTGTAGTTAGAACATACGTATAAAAGCATAGAAAACTTTATGACTTTTTAAATAAGGGGGTTTATCGCAGTTAATTGCTACCAGACTTGACCGCAATAGGCCAATTTCCGCCAAATATATTAATAAATACAATCTAAATAAACAATTTTTTGTAGTTGGAACATATACCTTATGACTTTCTAAATAAGGGGGGTTTAACATTATGAGTGTGCGGTCGATATGAAGCACCGCCTTTGTTTACATCACACTGAGCTAAATAGTTAGCCTCTCCAATTGACTTATTCTAAATTTAAAGTGGAGAAGAAGGACAAGGATTTCATGAACTTACCACTTCCACACAAAATGGGAGGAGAACTTTTCTTGTTTAGGATTGTTGTCCCTCATTTATCGCTTGTCTCCCAATTTCCGCCAAATATATTAATAAATACAATCTAAATAAACAGTTTTTTTTGTAGTTAGAACATATAAAAGCATAGAAAACTTTATGACTTTCTAAATAAGGGGGGTTTAACATTATGAGTGCGCTGTCAACATGAAGCACCGCCTTTGTTTACATCACACTGAGCTAAATAGTTAGCCTCTCCAATTGACTTATTCTAAATTTAAAGTAGAGAAGAAGGACAAGGATTTCATGAACTTACCACTTCCACACAAAATGGGAGGAGAACTTTTCTTGTTGAGGATTGTTGTCCCTCATTTATCGCTTGTCCCCCAATTTCCGCCAAATATATTAATAACTACAATCTAAATAAACAGTTTTCATGTAGTTAGAACATATAAAAGCATAGAAAACTTTATGACTTTCTAAATAAGGGGGGGTTTAACATTATGAGTGCGCTGTCAACATGAAGCACCACCTTTGTTTACATCACACCGAGCTAAATAGTTAGCCTCTCCAATTTACTTATTCTAAATTTAAAGTGGAGAAGATGGACAAGGAAGCCATGAACTTACCACTTCCACACGAAATGGGAGGATAACTTTTCTTGTTTCGGATTGTTGTCCCTCATTTATTGCAGTTAATTGCTACCAGACTTGACCGCAATAAGCCAATTTCCGCCAAATATATTAATAAATACAATCTAAATAAACTCCTTTTTTGTAGTTAAACATATAAAAGCATAGAAAACATTATGACTTTCTAAATAAGGGGCTTTTAACATTATGAGTGCGCTGTCGACATGAAGCACCGCCTTTGTTTACATCACACTGAGCTAAATAGTTAGCCTCTCCAATTTACTTATTCTAAATTTAAAGTGGAGAAGAAGGACAATGATTCCATGAACTTACCACTTCCACACCAAATGAGAGGAGAACTTTTCTTTCCGCTCTGTATCTGCCACGGCATGTCAAAAAATAGCATTTTTTAAAGCATGTTTAGGATAAAATGTAAAACATACAAAATAAAAAGATATAGTACATGCTTTTCATTCAGCAGTTATGTACTTTAAAGTACTTTTCGGACATGTGAACTGTGAATATAAAGCATTCAATATAAACCATCAGTTAGTGTGCACTAAAAATTGCTTAATGCATTTATTGCTGTTTTTTAATAAGTTACAAAGAGTACATAACATAAATATGAAAGCGTGTCTAAACAATTTAAAATGCTTTTTAAGGGTATCCTCTGTTTACGGCGCTACTGAGGTGGCTAATCCCTTAATGTTTTAAGGGGATTGGTGGAAATTTGAGGCCAGCACCCTTGCGACCTTTGAACTTAGCTTCCTTAGACATTTTCAAGGGATTATTGTTTTTCAGTCATTCTTAAAATCAGTGTAGAATTGACATCTAATCAGCGTTTGGCTAAATCAATATTCAATGATAATTCAATGAGAGACAATTATAGCAACTATCCTAATCAATCCAGCCTTAATCCCGCCCCCTGCGTTCCTAACCGAGGCGTTAAATCACTGTTTAGACAGGTGCAGATGAAAGACCCACAGGTGAGGGCGCAGGAATGACCACCATGTGACTCACCTCCCTCCCGCCTCCTCACCGGACCCCGACTTGGCACGCTGATCAAAGCCCCTACGCCCGACAGGCCCGTGTTTTCACTGCCGCCCGATCAGGCGTCGTTAGCGTGATGTGCGCCGTTAGCTGATGTCGGGATTAATTGAGGCACACCTGTGTTTAATTCACGCTGACGCTCGTCAGCCATCCGTCAACGCCGCAGAATAGCCGGGGTGCGAATAATCCTGCCGCTTTAATGTGTTGAGGGGGCTTTAATCGGAACATGTTGATGGTACCAGGCTGCCGTCTTGAGATAACATGTCATCAGGCGTGCGGGAGGAGAGGAATCGAACAATAAGCATCCTCCGCTGAACCTCCGTTACACAGGGGTGTACACCCACAAATGATGTCCTCATCCGCCTCTCTTTGCATCCACCATCTTTTTTTTCGGGACAAACCAGCACATTTTTCATCTTATTTCACAGATATCCAGTGAGACACACAAGCACCAGACTTGCTCATTGTAACCCACAGCAAACTAAAACTTAACTCTGAACCCCTGGTGTCACTTCCACAAGCATGGGTATTATTTATGTCTTAAATGTTTTTATATATTGGGTAATACAAGTATAAAGTTGACTATAGGGGTGTTATTTCATGTCTAGAGGGCTCTAATAATATTAAAAACCTGTATTTTAGAAGGTCATAAACACGTTTTCTACGCCCTACCTAGGAAAATATTGCATTTATAAATAAGGAATCCTACTTCACAGAAATTCACTTATCACAGTCTAGTCTAGATCCAATTAACGGTGATAAACATAGGATTACTGTATACATATGTAAAGTAACAGTTGGCAGACACATTTAGTAATAAGTAATAAGTAGTAATAATACTCTTTATTTATTATTATTTATTTTATGATAATTTGTTTTATTATTTATTTATTTTTATAATTAATTCCAGTATTATTACACATTTTGTTGAATAAAATACAATTATAAAATGTTGAATTTTTTTTGAGCAAATTAAAAATACAGACAATACAATATTGGCCATATACACAATTTTATTATTATTTATTTTATTATTTATTATTATTTTTTCATCATTAATTCCAGTATTATTACACATTTTTTTAAATAAAATACAATTATAAAATGTTGAAATTTTTATTTAGCAAATTAAAAACATACACAATACAATATTGGCTATATACACTATTTATTTTATTATTTATTATTATTTTTTATCATTAATTCCAGTATTATTACACATTTTGTTGAATAAAATACAATTATAAAATGTGGAAATTTTTATTTAGCAAATTAAAAATATAGACAATACAATATTGGCTATATACACTATTTATTTTATTATTTATTTTATTATTTATTATTATTTTTTTATCATTAATTCCAGTATTATTACACATTTTGTTGAATAAAATACAATTATAAAATGTGGAAATTTTTATTTAGCAAATTAAAAATATAGACAATACAATATTGGCTATATACACTATTTATTTTATTATTTATTATTATTTTTTATCATTAATTCCAGTATTATTACACATTTTGTTGAATAAAATACAATTATAAAATGTGTAAATTTTTATTTAGCAAATTAAAAATATAGACAATACAATATTGGCTACATACACTATTTTATTATTATTTATTTTATTAGTTATTATTTTTTATCATTAATTCCAGTATTATTACACATTTTGTTGAATAAAATACAATTATAAAATGTTGAATTTTTTTTTTAATAAAATATACAGACAATACAATATTGGCCATATACACTATTTTATTTTTATTTATTTTATTATTTATTTATTTATTTTTTATCATTAATTCCAGTATTATTACACATTTTACAATACAGACAATACAATATTGGCTATATACATCAATATTACCCCGGTTGTACAGCTGGGATAGGTTCCAGCTTTAACGTTAATGATATGACACGTTGCTTTAAAAATTTGCATGTCTGTTTGGATTTAGGCAATTTTGGCAATTGGATCTCGCACTAACTGGGAGTTTCCCGAAAAGCTGTTTGGTTTGAGGCTAATGTTTTATATATATATCTATATACTGTATATATGTGTGTGTATAATATTCATAAATACAGACAGAAATCTGGCATGTCACCCAACATTTATACATTTCTTCTAATTCAAGTCCCAATGCTACTAAAATGTATCCGTTTGCTACAAAGTCAAAACAAAGCATCTGAAAGCTGATAAATGAAGCGCCCCCTTTTTTTGTGTGTAACCATCAAACAAGTCCATACATTCGCCACTCCAATGGATGTCATCCATCTTTAGGGTGACGAGCCGTCAGCTCCCTCGCCGCCGCCGCCGCCGCCGCCGCTGTTCCACATCAACACCAAAGGTGTTCTGGGATGCTTTTGTCACTTTGACGTGTCGGTTAGCGTGTGTTTATTCTGGAAGCCGCCACCGCCGCCGCTGCCGCCATCACTTTTCGAGGATCGTCCCACCCGTTTCTTACAACGTTCTTGTCTCAACAAACGGTCTCCGGATTGGTCTCTTGTGTCCTTGGGATTGAAACCTCAGAAGGTGTTGCAACATGTCAGCAAGTCGGGGAGGACAGACGCTCGTTATCACACTCCAGAAGACGATGATGATACTGATGAGAGACGAGGTTACATGTTCCAGCTGAGGTGGACGTCATGTGACTGGTGGAAGGGGGCGGAGACAGGTGAGAGTCCACCCCTTAACTGTGTTTACCTGCCTTGAGCCCCTCAGGTATCAGAACCGATACTCCCACTGGGATGCTTTCATCAGCGTAGGACTACAACCGGATCAGCTTGGAGATGTTCGGACCGGGGAAACTGGTCTCCGCGTTACTGCCTGCGGTCTTCCACGCTCCCGGTGCAGCCCAATTTTTCCCCGCCTTCGCCGCCCGGCCTCCCATTCTGATCCCGGGACCCTTTATCAGCTATGAGTCCCTGAGGAGTTACCTGCAGCCTGAACCCTGCAAGGAGGCGCTGCTCCTGGCCTCGCAGACCATGGTCATGGGGCAACTAACCGAGGGCGTGGGTGAGTCCGATTATTAAAATTCCCGACATCCAAAAAGTATCCCACGAATCCTCGACAGTAAAGCGCCTCGTTCAAACGTCAATAATAAGTCAGGCAGTTAGCGTTAAAGTGAAGTGGCGTCAGATTCGAGTGTAAATGTTTACAAAAGGCTAACGGCTCGTAACTAACAATCAATTATCCAGCCGTGCCGAAGCGGCGCTAATGATCGCCGCGCTAATTAGCCAATCTAGAGCCATTAGCTCCTTGTCACCCGTCGGCGATGCTGTAAATTGGGCCGCTGTGTTTTTTTTTGTTTTTTTTTCTTCCCCCACCCGCTCACCCCACCCTAGACGAACAGAGGCCGGTGAAGCAGCGTCGCGCCCGCGCCAACTACAGCAGCTGGCAGCTGGAGGAGCTGGAGAAGGCCTTCGAGACCACACACTACCCGGATGTCTTCATGAGGGAGGCCCTGGCCCTCAGGTTGGACCTCATCGAGGCCCGAGTGCAGGTGGGCAAATACAAGCTATTGGATTTGGTGATTTGTGTTCTTTTGCTGAATGTGTCTGAAACCGTTGGGCATCGAATATGAAACAAGGCCAAAGGTTAATAATTTTTTTTTTTAAGAAGCAATGAGAATCTATTCTGTTTCCACTAGGGCTGTCAATCGATTAAAATTACTGATCTCGATTAATTACATTTTGTCAATAGTTAACTCACAATTAATTGCATTTAATCGCAGATGGAAATATGTTTTTATCTATAACAAGTAGGGGAAATCTCCATTTCTTTATATATATATTTTTTTTAAAAACATAATACAACTTATAATATTTTTTATTAATGTTTTTAATCTTAAAAACAAGCAATGCAATAAATAATAATCATAATAAATAATAATAAATAGGCTGGATCAATTTATAATTCAATTTATTTATTTTATAAATGGCGTATGTATTTGCATCATGTTTATTTGATATGTAATAATATACTGTAATATGTATATTTTTTTTATTAACATATAAACATTTTGAATTTCAAAACTACTGCAAAAAAATCCAGAATTTGTTATAGATTACAAAGTAACAATGAAATAAAAAATTGTATTGTATGATGATAATAATAATAATAATAATAATAATAATAATAATAATAATAATAATAATAATTATTATTATTATTATTATTATTATTATTATTATTATTATTATTATTATTATATAAATTATAATATTAAAATATGTATGTTTTATTAATATTTTTAATATAATTTTTTTATAACTTTTAGAACTTCAGCAAAAGAAATGCCAAAAAGACAATTGTCTCATCTGGTCAAAATATTAATTAGTTTATAAATTTCAATATATGTATATATATATATATATATATATATATATATATATATATATATATATATTACTACAGGAGATTCTGCAGTTAATTGAATAGGTGTATTTACGGTGTATACCGCATCCTAAACGTGATTCCAGGTTTGGTTCCAGAACCGCCGTGCCAAGATGAGGCGTCAGCTGAAACTCCAGGGTCAGCGTGCCGAACCCCATCCCAAAGGCGAAGATGCCGACATGTCGGATAAAGCCACCAGGAGCTTAAAACATCACATGGACGCTTCCCGCAGCAGCGAGCGCCGACCCTTAGGACAGGAAGACGACAAAAACGACAACTACCCTTGGACGAAAGCTGCCAGCGCCACGTCGAGCGCCGTCGCAGAAACAACAGGTCAGAGGTTACGTAAGTGGGAGGGGTCCAGTTCGGAGCAGCTGCGCTCGTGCAGCATCGCCAAGCTGAGGGCCAAAGCCAGAGAGCATGAGGCGGAGATCCATGGCGCTCTGAGCTTGTCGGGTGGCGTCGTGTCGTCCCACATGCAGGAAGTTGACCACGTGGGTGATGATTGATGATTTTCCTGCTTCCTGTTTGTGCTCATCGACACGCTATTAAGACACTATATTAGGCACACTTGCAAGCTCAAGTTCCTGTGCACTTGTCACACACCTATAATTATATACTAAACTAAAACATCAATTTGCCCAACAATATTACAATTATTGAATGTATTTATGCCTTCAACATCATGTGTATTACTGTATAATAAACCATCCGTTACAATATAATCATATGTGTTGGTGTAAATGCAACCTAACTTGCTATAATGAATGTTTCTGTGTGCTTTTCAAAGACAGCTGCTTGCATGCTGACTAGAGCAGTGTAACGCTGCCCCCTAGTGGCCATTATTATTTCCCCCATGTACCGCTGCTGTTTCTCATAGTGCAGGCACGTCTATTCAACTGGCAGCCCGTGGGCCCAATGTGGACCATGAATGACCAAGAACGGCCTGCGACTTCACTTCATAACTTGGCAAAGACTAACATTTTTGCAGGAGAACAGGAGACGCTCTTGTCACATAGAGGATCTTTGATGAGGATTTTTTTTTTCAGTGTGCTTCTGTCATACAAAGGATCTTTGACTCAAGTTTTTGCCATCATTAAAAACAACACAGCTCTGTTTTTTATGTATGACTATATTTGCCCTTTGCTGAAATAAAAGTGGGTAAGTTAATTGATTTATTTAGATCCTATTCACACACAGCAATGGTCACATATTAAGGTATTCAAGCTAATGATGTCACGTGTCCTCATGTTACAAACCTGTGAGGTCTGTGGGTCATTTAATGCTGCAAAATGGGTCAGTTCTTGTATAATGTTTTTTTAATATAACATATATATGTTTTTTTTCTTCAGTGCACAAGATAATTTGAAGTTGAAACCTTGTGCACAGGAGATAAGAACCTCTGCACACCATTACATACAACTTGAGTGCACTAGATAAAAAGGGGCCCTAAAAAGGGGCCATCATCTTTCGTGGGCATACACTATCGCCCTCACTAATTTTAATATATTTAGGACTCTTTTCAGGTGTTATTAAGTGATCTTTATTATGATTTGCTATGTGTACGTCTGTAGCTAGCTAAAGAGCTAGCCAGTTAACAGGTGAGTGGTAGTTATAGTCAAATACATGTTGTGGTGATTTAAGGTTTTACTATTCGTTAAATTGCTTTTTTTAAAGAATAACATTGTTTAATTTTTTGTACTCTTTTCAGGTGTTATTAAGTGACCTTTATTATGATTTGCTATGTGTACGTGTGGTACGTTTGTAGCTAGCTAAAGAGCTAGCCAGTTAACAGGTTAGCAGTAGCTATGAAGCTAGCTAGAAAGCTTGGAATCAATTTCTAGCGACTGTTTTTTTTTATTTTTGGAAGTTATAGTTGGAAAGATAAATGTTTTAGTAGTACTTATGAGCGTTTGAATAGATATAATAACTATGTTTAGACACTCGCGATATAGTCAAATAAATGTTGGTGTGATTAAGGTTCCATTATTCGTTAATTTTTTTTTTTTTAAAGAAAAAATAATTAAATTTTTTTTGTACTCTTTTGGTCCCTACAATTGTGTTTAAATTTATTATGCCGTTTCGTACTTTGAGTTTAAATGTTTCTCTCCGTCCCACTCTAACTTGTGACGAATCAGCTGTTAGGAACACAACTCCACCACTCGCTCATTTGCTCACTCAGGTAACAAGAAGCAAACAGGACGCAGCTGCAACGCGACGCTTCCCGAACTCAGACCGCCTGTTTATCTCCACACTTGACTCTTCCTCCTTTCTCCTTCCTCCTCACTGCCAAACATTTGCACACTTTATTGAACATGTCGGCCATCCAAGCTCTGGAGCAGTGGTGCAGGTGCGAGTGTGAAGGCTACAGAGATGTGAGCATCACCAACATGACCACGTCCTTCAGGAGTGGATTGGCCTTCTGTGCCCTCATCCACAGACACAGACCTGATCTCATGTAAGTTCTATTCATCTTTGCATTAACAACTGAAGACTATACTTGAGAGGGGATAAAATAATAAGTTTTGTTTTTTGTGTGTGTGTGCAGAGATTACGACTCTTTACGTATGGAGGATGTGTTTGACAACAACAAGCTGGTGAGACAACCTCTTACATACTGTTGACAATGTTAAGCTTTGCTTCTTCCTACTCCTTTTGGACATGTGGAACTGTGAACTGATTATGTGATGCATTCAATTGTAATCTGATGCATGTTCAAATGAAATAAAACCATTACCATTACAATGTTAAACACTTTATAGCACTTTATTACACCGCACAAGCCTCAAACATCAAGACAAACAGTCGAGGGTTCATGTAGATTTAGATTTTTAATGTGTGCTAAGTACAAGTCCTTGTCAAATAGAGGATCTGCATTTTTGTGGGAAACTCCTAAAAACAGCAGAGAAATCCCATCTTTTAGAAGACCTTTGACTCGCATTTATCCCCCAAAAATTGCTTCTGGGCGGCACGGTGGTATAGTGGTTAGCGCACAGACCTCACAGCTAGGAGACCAGGGTTCAATTCCACCCTCGGCCATCTCTGTGTGGAGTTTGCATGTTCTCCCCGTGCATGCGTGGGTTTTCTCCGGGTACTCCGGTTTCCTCCCACATTCCAAAAACATGCTAGGTTAATTGGCGACTCCAAATTGTCCATAGGTATGAATGGGAGTGTGAATGGTTGTTTGTGTATATGTGCCCTGTGATTGGCTGTCGTATAAAGAAGCTATGTCTAGTGCTTTTTGTTGTAGATTCCTAAAAACAGTCCTTTAGAGGATTTTTGACTCGCATCGTTTCATTTCTGACGCCATTTTGAAATCCAGTACTGTCTTTTTTGTCCACTTGGCCTGGTTTTGTTATATTAACCTCCAAAGCCGGGACTTTTCCTTTATTATTTAGATGCTTTTTCCACCATTTTCCTGTTCAGGATGGTGTGTGTGTTCTGTGAAGGACTTCTCATGAAAGTTCACTTCCTGCAGCACCTCCACGGCTATTTTGAGCACTTTTTGGAGTAGTGGAGATGCTCCACGTAAAGGAAACATGAGTTTGTGGTAGTAATGGACACCCGTGTATTTTTCATGAAGTGTCACGTTTCTTTTTTTACGGGTCTTGTTAGATAACAAACGTGTTTGTCATTGTGTATATCTTGTTAGAACGTTTTAATAAGCATGTCCCGGCTTGGTGCTGAACAATACTCCGTCCTGCTTATCCTTCACAGGAAGCACACTATTCATTCTGTAGACTATTTAAAGACATTTGTATTGTCTGACTTGTGACGCATGAGATGGCCTACAAATGTCGATGTTTTCTTCTTCAAGGCTTTTCAGGTGGCTGAGGAGAAACTGGGAATCCCGGCTCTGTTGGACGCAGAGGACATGGTGGCCTTAAGGATCCCGGACAGGCTCAGCATACTCACTTACGTCTCTCAGTACTACAACTACTTCAAAGGACGCACCCCCCGTGAGAACACCGCGAGTATGATATGACTGAATATGACAGAAATAATCTCCAACTTTTGATTAATTTAAAGGGGACCCATTATGCTTTTTTGACCTATAAATGTTGTTAGAATGTCGTATTCTCGTGTTAAACGATGCCAAAGTTTCAGATAACGAAGTTTACGCGTTTGCAAGTGAGCCCTGAAATAAGTTAGGGACGGCTAAAAACGCTCGGTTTCAGAGGGCGTTGCAAAACTGTTATTTTGTGATGTCACACACAGACAGGCTTCCTTATATGGGCGTGGAAGTAAGCCAGATTCACACTTTGCTTTTCTGTTTTACGAGGTCAGAAGTTATTGTGTTTGGTGATTCCCAGCAAAATTTGTTAACGGTGTTTCACGCGGAAGCAGTGCGCTCTCGCCAGGAAAGGTACATTAATCCACAGAGGATGTCTGATAGTAGTAGTAGTAGTAGTAGTCTTGCAAAAAACAAGTGCGTAGAACAGACCGTTTAGACGGGAAGCACAAATCAAAGGAAATGCAGCTGAATAGGGTCAAATTCTGGAAGATCTAGAAAGTTTTAAGTGCTGGTTATTGTGTGGAGCTGCTCTATAGGAGTCCACAAATTAATACATAGGGTTGAAAAATGAGCATAATAGGTGTACACAGTAGCCTAAGTTGCAACGCGATGATTTATCTCTCTGAAGCTTCAAGTGTGTTTTTTTATTTGTGGGAGGAGTTAAGAGGCCATCAGAGGGCTCCAAGGAGGCGCCATCAGAGAAGAAGAATCTCCCGGTCGCCGTCCAAGCCTCGTTCTCCAAGAATCAGACCCCTCCTACTGTCGCCACGACACGGACGTCGCCGAAGCCTGCATCTCCTGTCAGTTTACGGCCGCAGTCACATCAGACGTAATATATCCACTTTTTTTTTAAATAAATATAAATACAGAGTTTAATGTTGTTATTAGTATCAACATTTCAGCATTTTTCCTCATTGTGGTCTTCCAGATGCTGCGAGTGCTCAGGAACCCTCCATGCAGGAGGCTACAAACCCGGCAAAGACCCGGACACTTTTACTTGCAAAGTCCACAAAGAGAACAACACCAAACCGTCCTCCGAGGCTCGTATCACGACCAGACCTGGGATGTCAAATTTTTCCACGCAGCTTCCACCACAACCCCAATCGGTCCATCCCGCACCTCCAACCCACTACTGGACGGCGTCAGCGCAGAAGACACAAGCAGCCCGGCAGAACTTTTTCCTGGAGACATCGACAACTGATTGCAGGAAGTCGACGGAGCCATGGGGGCAGCTAATGTTCCCGCAAAAACCAGATGCCGACCGGGGTAGAAATGGAAAGAAACCGGCACAGGAAAACTGCAACAATAACAACAAATATTTATTTCCTGTTTGCTCTGGAGAGACATGGTAAACGCTGCTGATTTATTTAGCTTTTACATGCTATTCATCTCTTTCTGTACTTTTTTTTTGCATCCAGTTTATCCGTAAAGTCCAGTCTGCAAATGCTTGAATTCAGCAAAACCCCAGAATCAAACGTTCTAAGCACCGGCAGTGAAGAACCTGCATGTTCTACGGCAATCAAGTGTGACACCATAACAGAAACATCCACTAAAGGTTAGCTCATTCATCTTAGCCATTTATTTATGGAGTTTCTACTGTATTTGTTGTATGTATACTAATACTTTTTTCCTACAGGTCCACTCTGTGACATGCAAATTAGGCCCAAATTTTTCCAAATCACACCACAACTAAGGTAAATAAGCAGCAATATTAGTTATCCATCCTCTTGTTTCTGGGAGCTGCTAAATATAGCATGCTTTCACTTTTGTTGTCCTCTTTTTCGACTGATTACGCTCAACTTCCTTCTTTCTCGCAAGCAGAGATGATGACTCCACCGACGGAGAACATGGCTCGATATCCACGCCATTCTACAGCGCAACGAGGCCTCCGACGTCAGCACCAGTTACCTTTCCACCAGCTCACCATGGACGTCTAGGTGATATAAAAAAAAATGATGTAATTCAAATGGAAAGGATGTAAAAGACACATCTTACACCAAGAAGATGTAAATCTTCCTCTTCTTATTCCACTAGATCCCCCCAGGAGGCGCTCGTCTGTCAAATCCCCGGCAAGATGGCCGGCTTCGGAATCCACACCATCATCAGGTACAGCTTCTCTTGCCAAAAATATCACCCAAAACCACAAACAGTATGTTTATTTATATGCACCGTTTTTGTTGTTTTGCCTATAAATAGTTTGCGTGGCCCAACCAGTTATTAAAATCGCTTTTTCCAAACCACTTTATACGGATACAAAACCCAATATGTCATATTAAAACATATGACAATATGTTTCCTTCCGGTGCTCTTAATTTGGTTTTCAGTTTCCTGTTTTGCTTCTGCTGCTAAGACCTGGAAGAAGCAGCTGTTGGTAATTGTTAATCAGGCTACCATTCAGTTCAGTCAGGCCTCATTATGGAGTTGCTGCATTGGCTATGGACTTTACTACCTGCTTTTTGGTGAGCATTTAGCTGGGCTCTACAAGCAGCCTTTGCATGTTTGTCACTCACACATTTGTGTGGGCTTCTGCTACTTGCTAGGGTCTCCTTTTCCCGCTGAATTAAAAAAAAAAAAAAAACTTTATTGATTGCACCCGAACAATGTTCTTAAATGTAATGTTGGGGTGGTGCTACATGCTGTAATAGCAGAACATGTTGTAGACCAGGTGTCTCAAAGTCAATTGACCTGAGGAGGTGGGGGGGTGCTGGGGGTAGTGTACGGGTGAAGCTGGGCCTCCTCATGGGGTTACACACACACACACACACACACACGAAAGAAGTTGCTACAGAATTAAGATAAGAGATGCCTTTATTCAAGACTGCATAATCTGCATTATTTATTTATTTATATTTATTTAATTTAATTTTTATTTATTATGAGTCTTTGACATTTGTGGAACCTCTTAGAAATTTTGTTTTTATTTATTTTTTTTTTGAGAAGTGCTATGACCATTTTTTAGGCACAAATCTCACAATATTAAAGAATCCTGGATCCAGACAATGATCCGGATTGCTCCCAAAATTGAATCCGGTCTTCCATATCCTGTTTTTGACAATTCCTGAAAATTTTATCCACATCCATTCTGTACCTTTTATGTTATTTTGAACAAACGCTGGCAAAACACCACCTATGGAGGTAATAAATGGTTATATTAATCATTATTATTATTTTGACATTAAAAATTGCACATATTTTATATTTAATACATCAATAAAAATCTGATGTGTTATTTGGAAGCCAAAAAAGCTGATTCATTTAGGGAGCAGAGTCAAAAGAACCAGCTTCCTTAAACCGGATGGGATTCCCATACTAATGACCACTATCGCCCCCTAGTGTATCGGACGTGCACAGCATTTGCTGAACGAAAACTAACCAAACTGAACTATTTCGGGACTGTTCTTAGTGCGTGAAAACGTACTGATTGACACACCGTGGCGGCCATCATTGTTGATAAAATGTCAGTTTTTAGGCAAAGTTGGATGTGACAAAAGCTGCCATAAAAGACCCATCTAATCCTATTTTATCTACCTCTTAGGTGCTAAAAAGGGAAAGTATTTGTCACCCACCGACGCCTCCAGGACTGAAATGAGGTCACCCTCTGTAAGTTCCCTCCATTAAGTCTCTTAAGAGATTAATTAACAGCGCCACACATGTGCTGTCAAAAAGAGGGGAGACAAATGGACATTTTACATTGAGCTTTTTTTTTTTTTTTTTTTTTTAAATTAAACCACTTGAATGTGACTCTTTGTTTTATATCAGCGCGAGTCTTATCACACCCCAGCGGAGCAGATTGAGAGCAAGCTGAGCGACATCGAGGCAAACGTGGCGCGCTTGGAGAGAGAAGGCGTGGAACTGGAGAAGAAGCTTCGCCGCTGTGAGGAAGGTACTCGGTTTCACATTTGAACGCACCAGCCCATTATAAGAAAAGAAAATAATAGGTTTTCTGCCATTTTTTTTTGGGATAGGAAAATCCAGAAATTAAAAATATATAATCAATGTAACATTGCAGATACGAAACCCAGATTGTGAAAAATTTAGCACAATAAAAATATAATATCCATCTCACTATCTACCCCTACTTCCCACCCGTCAACTGCATTCCAACTATGTAGGAATATTTTGGTTCCAAAGGGTCCAACATCAGAGGGGCTCAGAGTAGAGCCGCTTCTCCTTCACGTCGAGAGGAGTCAGTTGAGGTGGCTCGGGCATCTAGTCCGGATGCCTCCCGGACGCCTCCCTGGTGAGGTGTTCCGGTCATGCCTGGCCGGAAAAAGGCCCCGGGACAATCCGAGGACACGCTGGAGGGATTATGTCTCATAGCTGGCCCGGGAACGCCTTGGTGTCCTCCTGGTGGAGCTGGAGGAGGTGGCCGGGGACTGAGACTGCTGCCCCCGCGACCCGGACCCGGATAAGCGGAGGAGAATGGATGGATGGTCCAACATCATTGGCTTTTTCTCCATTTGACTTTTTAACTTGACAAACTGCAGTAGTTGGGCCTGAGTTCATTGCGCCCTCTAGTGTTTACCTTTTGGTGAACTCATTACTTTAATTACTGTAAATATGTTTTTTTTCTACTGTATATTTTTTTATTTTGTATTTAAATGAATCTTGTTTCATTTTTTATTTCTTTACATGTTTTGACCTTAATGTGATTTCAAATTAATTAATTTTCTACCGAGAGTGGGTGCTGGAGCCTATCCCAGCTGTCTTCAAGCGAGAGGCGGGGTACACCCTGGATTGGTCGCCAGCCAATCACAGGGCACATATAGACAAACAACCATTCACACTCACATTCATACCTTTTTGGAATGTAGGAGGAAACCGGCCGAAGGTGTAATTGAACTCTGGTCTCCTAGCTGTAAGGCCTGCGCGCTAACCACACGACGTGCAGACCCAACAACATATCCATCTATCTATTTTCTATGCTGCTTATCCTCACAAGGATTGTGGGTATGCTGGAGCCTATCCCAGCTGTCTTCGACCGAGAGGCGGGGTACACCCTGGACTGGTGGCCAGCCAATCACAGGGCACATATAGACAAACAACCATTCACACTCACATTCATACCTATGGACAATTTGGAGTCGCCAATTAACCTAGCATGTTTTTGGAATGTGGGAGGAAACCGGAGTACCCGGAGAAAACCCACGCATGCACAAGGAGAACATGCAAACTCCACACAGAGATGGGCGAGGGTGGAATTGAACTCGGGTCTCCAAGCTATGAGGCCTGCAAGCTAACCGCTCGGCTTGCTCTACTTAAAAACGACTATTTAAAATGAAAAGTACATTGAATGTTTAAATTGATGCCATTATGAGTTACAATTGACTACATTCAATATTGCATTTTAAACTGTACAAATAGTAGCTATTTAAAGGGGAAGTGCGCTTTTTGTGGAATTTTGCCCATCATTCAAGACCCTTTTCTGTACATTATAACACAAGAAAACAAGTTAATTTCAGCTAGCTTACAAAGGACGTAATCGTAATCTATTTTGAGTATGAACCTCTACCTGAGGACAGGAGCACATCTCTTGTGCTGGAAGACACAGCTATCAAAAGGAGAGCGGACATTGTAAGTGCTAGCATACAGAACTAGCATACAGTAAGTATGTGTATCAAAGGAAGAGTCAGTAGTGTTTTAAATCCTCAAAATATAACAAGATACTGCAACTATTACATGTTATCATCAGTGTACGTGTTAATGCGTGATCACAGATCACATGATCATGTCGTCAAAATAGGATCAACCCAATGAAGCTAGGTCAAATTAACTCGAAAGGGGAAGTGCACGTATTAACATCACATTTGTGTTTTTTCAGAGGGGGAGACCAACTTGCTGATGGACCCACTGATGGTTGACTGGTTCATTCTCATCCAGAAGAAGCAAACGTTCATCAGGAGGGAGTCAGAACTTGTTTACATGTGAGTCTTGATTCAATTTTGGGGCAGTTCTGTTTCAAACTTCCATAAAGAAGAAGAAGAAGAAAGGAAGTTTTACATAGACTCTACACCGATGTTCTATTTTCGGTATGTTTTGTGGTGGGTTTCAGTGCCGGGACTCAGGATCTGGAGAAGCAGCAGCTACGAGTCGAGCAGGAACTCCGCAGCCTGCTGGAGAAGCCTGGTAACAATCTGGTTCTTGAATGATCCGATGCTTTCTTGCTTTGAACCGGCATTCCCGTGCACGTAACAGATCACGGCAAGACCACAGAGGAGCGAGCGCGGGAGAAGACTCTGATGCGGAGGCTGATGGAAATCGTGAACGGCAGGAACGCCATCGTGGAGGTTCTGGATGACGACCGACTCAGGTGAGGAAGATTCAGGTTTTACAAATGTATGTTCCAAATGAAATGTTTCAGAGCAAGTCATCCATCAACTTGTAAAACTACAATAATCAAATGCATAGGCAATTGCGTAGTAACATCATGAGAGATTTTTTTTTTTACGCAAATTTCTAGGGAAGTGGCGGAGGACGAGCAGTTGAATGCCATGATGACAAATTTAGGTAAGTAGTATTTATAATTGTCGATATAATGTTTGGACTCACTTTACAGTAAGATACACAAATACAGTAGTTACCGAGGAATTCATGACTAAGCTACATACATTTAGAGTGGTTACTGAGGAACTAATGAACTGACTAGAGTAGTTACTGCAGAACTAAGGCACAGAAATTTAGATACTGAGGAACTAGGGCACATTTAGAGTGGTAACGGAGGAATTAATGAACTGACTATAGTAGTTACTGTGGAACTAAGGTACAGAAATTTAGATACTGAGGAACTAGGGCACATAACTTTAGAGTAGTTACTGAGGAAATTATGAACTGACTAGAGGAGTTACTGCGGAACTAAGGTAGATAAATTTAGATCCTGAGGACCTAGGGCACCTAACTTTTGAGTAGTTACTGAGGAACAAATTAATAGAATAGTTACTGAGGAATGAAGGCACACATTTAGAGTGGTTACCAAAGAACAGCGTAGTTACTGAGGAATTAAGGCATAGATTTAGTCACATGCATTCAGTTACTGAGGAACAAAGGCACATTTTGAGTAGTTAACGAGGAACTAATTAATAGAATAGTTACTGAGGAACTAAAGCACACTTAGAGTAGTTACTGAGGAATTAAGGTATAGATTTAGTCACATGCATTCAGTTACTGAGGAACAAAGGCACATTTTGAGTAGTTAACGAGGAACTAATTAATAGAATAGTTACTGAGGAACTAAAGCACACTTAGAGTAGTTACTGAGGAATTAAGGCATGGATTTAGTCACATACATTCAGTTACTGAGGAGCAAAGGCACATCAATTTAGAGTAGTTACGGAGGAACTAATTCATAGAATAGTTACTGAGGAACTAAAGCACACATTTAGAGTAGTTACTGAGGAATTAAGGCATAGATTTTGTCACCTACATTCAGTTACTGAGGAACAAAGGCACATACACTTAGAGTAGTTACCGAGGAACTCATTTGTAAAATAGTTAGAGGAATTAAGGCACGTGTTTAGAGTAGTTACTGAAGAACTGATTAATTACTGAGGAACTCAGGCACACATTTAGAGTAGTGACCAAAGAATGGAGTAGTTACTGAGGAATTAAGGGCATAGATCGTCACATACATTCAGTTACTGAGGAACAAAGGCACATTTTGAGTAGTTACCGAGGAACTAATTAGCGGCAGTTACTGAATAACTCATTTGAGTAGTTACTGAATAACTTGGACACAACTGTAGAGTAGTTACTGAACTGAATAGAGTAGTTGTCGATGAACAAAACACATATTTAGAGTCCTCTAACGACTGTTATTTTGTGTACCTTATTGTAAAGTACTACTTAATGTGTTTTGTTTAGTTTTGGTACACGTTTGATCCACGATTGAGGTTTTTTTTTTGTGGTTTTTGTTTTCTTTGGTATCACTAGGGTTAAAGAGAGACAAACCTAAAAGGAAATCCTCCATCTCAAAACTGTTTGGTCGAAGAAGTAAGAGAAGAGTGGAATAATCTAAACTTTACTCACATTGGCTATTCACTTTCATAATTTCATTTTCAGCCATTTTCCGGAATAACAACACCATTTACTTTACCATGACTAATTCCAGAATATCAGTTTGGTGCTCCGCTTACAACAAATGTTCAGTTTAGGTTTTTTTTTTTTCCTGCTAGTACATAAACATTTGTGCTAAGTGTGGCCTTGGCGGAGGCCCGGTTGTGAGTGTTTGTGTTTATTTAGGCTTGCAGTGTAACGCTAGCTGATGCTTCCATGGAATATTCACACATTGTTACTGCAGCCGTTTGTTATATTATACCCATAATATACCCAGGGCAGGAATCGCAACACATTAAAGTATTTTTACTTACATTTGACACTTTTTTTTTTCTTTTATGTCACTGTGTGGTGCTTTAACGAGTGGTTAATTGTTTAAAAAAACCTCAGCCTATCAGGTGGCGCCGGGTCAAAAGTAGGTCACCGACTGTTCAAATCATTTTGTGCACATTAGACACACGTGTAATCCTTCCACAGTCTTCCAGCCAAATTGAAATTATTTCATTAATAATTCCAATAATGGATTTTAACAAATTTCCTGTAACGAAATTAGCAAGGAAAAAGGGGGGGGGGGGGTTAATGAAGTAAGCCACAGTGTTCCCCTCCGTTCTGTACTGTAGGTGGCAGCCTGGCTTTGCTTCCTGGCTAACACACACACACACACACACACATAAAGACACAACTTACACAATCCAATTTGCCACACTTGCAGACAGTTAATTTCTTTGCTAATTTTATAAATGCCGAGTAAAAAAAAAAAAAAAAAAAAAAAATCGAGCCGTACCGACGTAGAAAGAGGATTAGACCGGGCGCTAGCTTATGGCGGACAGAGGCTTATAAACTATAGTGCTGCACCGAGCTCTTTTATCGTAATTAAACATTACTCTTTACTAATATCTGCATCACAATTGAGGTGTTTAAAATGCGCTTGCCTTCCTGCATGCATGCAAAGCCCAATAACAGCGTTTTTTTTTTTTTTTTAGCTTGTAAGGAAGCTTGAATGATTTGGAGCAGCAGCAGTAGCAGCAGCTCACAGTGGAGCATGTTCAACTCCAGCTCTGGTGGCCAATAAATCCTTTTGAAGATTAGTGGGAAGAGGTGGAATGATTTACTTAATAGCCTCCTTTTCTTGCCACACATCTTTTTCTAGCAAAACCTATTTCTCAACTTTTTTTTACCTCCTCGCTCGCTCCTTGCAACAAGCATCACAGGAAAAAGCCAATACAACAATACGGGAAAAAAAAAAAAAAACATGACACACGGCTCACTTTGAGATGCATGAAATCATGAAGTCGGAACAGAGTTTAGGGATGATATTTTCCGCAAAAAAAGGAAGTGGCACGCGTGTGATGCGTCTGACAGTCGAGACTTGAACGTGTGATATTAGAGTTAATTAAAGCTTTGCGCCCCGTCTCCTGCAAACGCTTGCACTGGTGCAATTAAGAATCAAAGGCGAGGGCTTAGTGTCACATGGGGAGGGGGTATGGGGGGTGTCTAATACGTGGTTTTTACAGGAATGGGACCTGATTCGCCCCGGCTCCTAGCGACAAGCATTAACAACAGCATCAAATTAGAGGGACATTAATATTCATAAGTAAAACAATTCATGTCGTGTGTGTGTGTGTGTGTGTTTGATGAAATGGAATCCTCCGAGGTGAGCTCTGGTGTCCAGGCAGCTCATTAGAATACGCCATTAGCCGTCAAGTGCTTAATCTCTATGAAAAAGTCTGTTTGAACTGCGCCCGACACAAAGATGGAATATGTAATCTTGCTTGATTGCAATTGGGGTAACACCGCCACAAAATTAGGTATCGGCCCGCACGATCTCATGACTGAATTTCGCCCTTTTTCCAAACATGATGAGGCCGCACTTTTAAGCTTTAGTGAATTTTTTATTGTTTTAATGCCTGGAAATTGCACATAAAAGATGCTAAATATTGTAATCGATGTTGTATTAAGACAGATGTGTCCAAAATGTTTTTTATTGGCTGGTGACATATTATTATATAATATCTTTTCAGTCTCTCATCACATTGTGGTTTCAATTTCAACTTTATCTAATGTTGGCTGCACGGTGGTCGAGTGGTGAGCACGCAGGCCTCACAGCTAGGAGACCGCAGTTCAATTCCTCTCTGTGTGGAGTTTGCATGTGTGAGTTATCTCCAGGTACTCCGGTTTCCAGATTCCAAAAACATGCTAGGCTAATTGTCCATAGGTATGAATGTGAGTGTGAATGGTTGTTTGTCTATATGTGCCCTGTGATTGGCTGGCCACCAGTCCAGGGTGTACCCCGCCTCTCGCTTGAAGACAGCTGGGATAGGCTCCGCGACCCTGGTGAGGATAAGTGGTAGAAAATGAATGAACTTTATCTAATGTGTGAAGGAGAGATTCAATAATATAAAAAAATCCTGTGCAATAATCGTGCAATAAACCTGTAGCTTGATAATCGTAATAACAATAAATGATAATAATAATAATAATACATTTTATTTATATAGTGCTTTTAATTTTTTTTCTTTTTCAATGTGTGAAGGACAGATTCAATAATGTAAAAAATCCTGTGCAATAATCGTGCAATAAACCTGTAGCTTGATAAATAATAGTAATAACAATAATAATAATAATAAATTTTATTTGTATAGTGCTTTTCAGAGTACTCAAATACGCTTTATAGTAGAGAATAAATAAATAAAAATAGAGTTGAGTAAAAACAGAGTAAACGATGCATTAAAATACAATATCCAAACATTCATTCAGAGCTAAATGACTACTTGATCAACATGTACACGACTGTAAATAGTGTATATAACTTCAAAATTATATTGATAAATCATGCTGTTTTGTGGTAGAATACATAATAATAATAATGGATTCGATTTTATAGCACTTTTCAAGGAAGTGAAGCCATTTTTCAGTCACTAGTCAGTCACAGGCTGGTGGTGGTAAACTACGTCTGTATCCACAGCTGCACTCGGGTAGTCTGATGGAGACATGGTTGCTAATTTCCATCTATGTCCTCTCTTGAGGATCGAACCACCGACCTTCTGATATCTGCACGACCTGCCCCTGCCACCCCGATTGTCAAAACATCATGCATATTTAAGCTAATATTCTTTGCATAAATTAACATATTTTTTCAGGCATTAAAAATAGTTAAATGAGCTAAAATACAAATAAGCTATAAGGCATTCAAAGGACACAAAGACTACTTGGTATTCCCGAGCTGTATTGTGAGATGTGACACACAAGCACCAGACTTGATTAAAACCCTTTATAAAAACACCCTAACCTAACAAACTGAAACTCAACTCTAAACCCCCGAGGTTACTTCCTGTCCATCACTCACTCTGTTCCCCTATAACAGGGGTGGGCAAACTTTTTGACTCGCGGGCCGCATTGATATGACAAAGTTTACGGGGGGCAGACTATATATTTTACACGTAACAGTCCACCTGGTATTATTGTATCTGTAAAATTGTCATGCAATCTGCTATTATTATTTATTATTTTATATTTATATTTAAATATTTTAAAAATAATATAATATTATAATAATTACAATAAAATTAAAATAATAATTATTATATTATTATTATGTAAAATATGCAAATATAACAATAATATTATATATAATTAATATAATAATTAGCATTCATATAATAATTAAAATAATCATAATAGTACTAATAATAATATAATAATAATATAATAATATAATAATAATTATTATTATTATGTGCTTGTGTCCCTTTTTTCAGGAGCACTTTGTAAACAACAGACCATGTCAAAAAACGAAATTGATAAAACCATCAAAAGGTTGGCTCAGGCCATGATGCCAGGTTGTATGTTGAGTTTAAATGAAATACTTTGGAAAGATTGGGCGGGCCGCATTCAAACACTTGGCGGGCCGGATGTGGCCCCCGGGCCGTAGTTTGCCCACCCCTGCCCTATAAGGAACACATTTAGAGCAACATACATGAGCATCTATAATGGGTAATAGTAGTGTATCGTGGACTATAGGGGTGCTATTTCATGTCTAGATCTCTAACATTAAACATATAACAAATATCCCATTTATAAGTAATAGTACTTTGTGGAAATGTACTTCATGGTTGGGTCTGTGTAATAAATATAAAAATATCCCTATTTTTATTGGAGGCTCGGCTGTGTCATCATTAGCCCCGCCCCCTTGGCAGCTCATGTGTAATTATGGTCCTCCAGGTAATTTGATCAGGCTCATTAGCTCCGAGAAGTAAACGAGAAGGGCGCCGCTAATTTATTGGGCCAGGATTCTCATCAGTGGTCGGCCGTGGTGATATTTGAATAGCAATCTAGATCTAGAGCGCATAGATCAGCTCCACTGCTTTACTGCTTAAAAAAAAAAAAAAAAAAAAAAAATTGCGGCCTCGCATGCTTTGAAAAAAAGTCTTTGTTTGCATTCTGTCACTCACCAAATTGGATTCTCACACCAGCGCAAAGCCAAAATTGCATTGTTTTGTTGCCTATTCAGTGGCAAAGATCCATTTTCTATGTCAAAGCGTGCTAAGGGGTGAAGAAGCATTTTTTTTTTTATGTGTAGAAATTTGCATTGAGAGGAAATTATGCATGGCGGCGAGTGGAAATGAAATATCTAAAGTGCATGACTGGTAGACTTGACAAGTGCAGCTTTCATCCATCTCAAATGAATAATTTTCACTTGCCTTAAACATCCCATAATCCAAGCATGTTATCAGCGGGCGTGCAGGATCCTGACAGACTTTTTTTTTTTTTTTTGCCGGAACGGCGCCGCAACTTTCAACTTGCAGGAGATTCCGGGCCCGCGCTTCGCTCGCCGCGTTGGTCTGAGCTCACTCACTTTTATCCCTCTCCCGCTGCGTGCTTGGATCAGTGAAATTCCCCCCCATCCCTGAAACACAATATGTACATGCGACGCTAGTTTTGAATAAGATAGCGGGATGCCTCACTCCAGCCTTCGTTTTTTTTTTTTTTTTTTTTTTTTTTAAGAGATTGCATTATAGCCGTGATTCACCCTGGTGGCCGTCTCACAGGATGTGGTCTAAAACCTCATTTGTCCTCCATTGCCGGGCACTGCTATGCTAATAACGTCAAGTCGTATAAAACCTGTAGCACGGATCTCCTCCATTCGTCTCGTGGGAAGCCTTTTTGACACTTTAGGACCACCGTGTGTTTCCTGTTGGGTTAGCCAAACATTAGCATGCAGCAAACCACATGTGGATTACTATCGCAAACTAATGGAAAACACCAATACAAACATGCAAAATTGACTAAACAAATGGAATGAGAACTTAGAATCCTGGTTAGCATAGCATAGCATATGGCAATCCTAAAACGCCATTCAAAGGCCCAAGCGTTTTCTCAACTTTGGCATATCGGTAAAAAGACGAATTAATATGAACTTCGAGTTTCTTTAATTTTTCCACTATTTCAACTTCCTTTGTCAATCTTTGAAAATTATATTCTCATATAACTTTTATTTCCATATCCCTACTGTTTTGATGGAATTTTCAAAAAAATTCTAAATGTATCTGTTTTTTATTTATTATTTTTTCAATTTATTTTTTTAATATTACGGGTAAAAAAAAATTGTGCTTTTTTTTTAGTTTATTATTCATCAAATTGCTGCTTTTTTCTTGTTAGCATACAACTTTTTTCTCTCCATATTTTAACTTTATTCTTGGAAAAGTTTTTCATAATCATGACTTTATTCCCATATTTCGACTTTATTCTCATAATGTAACTTTTTCCACAACCTGATTTTCCGAAAATTACAACTTTATTTGTCGTTTATGTTATGTTGTTAGCATAATACGACAGCTTTAAACAATGTAAAAACTGTATGCTACGAAAATGTTTCCTCATATTTCTCAACTTTTCTTGTTTAGATATATTTTTTATAGTTTTGACTTTATTCTTATATGACTTATTGTTATTATTATTATTTTTTTAAACTTAGTGTTATTTACAAGTGCCAGACACTGGATTGAGATCAACATATTTTGCTTTGAAGCAAAAATGCATGTTGCGACAGAATGCCACAAGCTACCCAGCATGCCTTGCGGCAGAAATATATGAATCTAATGCATATAGTCTTATTTGTATGCCCACGTGTGATGACCGTATGATGGTAAAATAACAAACCAAATCTATGAAGAAATTTGGGCCGTGTTCTTGCGTTTATTGTCGCAAGCCCCGCCCCCACAGCATCCCAACCGTTTCCCCTTCACGCGCCGTGCAACGTTCCGCAAACACTACCCCCGACAATAAACAATTAAAGGTGTAATTTGTATTTACGCGGCTAATCCGGCCCGATATAGCTGCTAATGCGAAGGGTTAGCTGGCTATTTTTTTTTAATATCCACTTTCACACAAGCCTCTCTCGCCCAGCGATAAGAATATTAACCTCATCACTTTCAGGTAACTTTCAACGCTTGAACATCTTGTCTTAAAGACCCCGGCGCGCTAGCAGGAGTCTCAGCCTTGGCATTTAGTGACATTTTAAGCCTTTTAACAGAATCCAGACGGGGATTTGCCGTTTTCCACCAAAGGAAAATAATTTATATCCTCCTTTTTCGGAGAGAAACTGTGGGTAGAGGGATTAAAGGCAGCACAGAGATTTGTATGTGGTGCAAGTAAAACAATGTTGTGACTCAGTTAATACATTTCGCTCTCATCCACTTTCATGTTTTTTTTTTTTTTTTTTTTTTTAAAGGGAGCGTTTGTTACTCATAGGGCTGAAGCTGGCTTCCGAGTGTGAAGTGTGCAGGTCACAGTCATGACAGCACCAATTACTTGCATCACCTCCCAATCAATCTTCCTTAAAGACGCCGTATGTCGTCATTTTTTTTCGCTAAAAATAAGTCTCGGCATCATTTTGGGTGCTACAGCGGCTTATTAATGGCAAGCAACTGAAATTTTATGCTTTTATTAGTCTTCAATGTTGATGTTGTGTTGGCGCTAACAGTACTGCGCTACCCACTGGATGCAAAAAGTTTCCTCCGTGCCTGGGAACCACACTCCACACGTTCACTGTAGTCATATATGGTAGTACAGTAAGCCCACATTTACGCATTTGATTGATTCCAGACCCGACCATAAGTTAATTTCTGTAAAATAGGATTCAATATTATGTATTGAATATTGTCATAGTGACTACACGGCAACCGAGCGGTTAGAAAAATGAAAAAACAGAAAAAAGAAAAGTCTTATTTTCCTCTTATGTCAAGTACATTGGGTATTATAAGTAAGAAGGTCACTATAGGGGTGTTATTTCATGTCTGTAGGGCTCTAAATGTACAATAAAAACCCATATGGGGAGGTCAGAAACAGGTGTTCTATGCAGCATGAAAAAATCCTATTTATAAATAATGAAAGGATGAGTGGTTAGAGCGCAGGCCTCACAGCTAGGAGACCGGAGTTCAATTCCTCAGCCAACTGTGTGTGGAGTTTGCATTTGTGGGTTTTCTCCGGGTACTGCGGTTTCCTCCCACATTCCAAAAACATGCTAGGTTAATTAGCGACTCCAAATTGTCCATAGGTATGAATGTGAGTGTGAATGGTTGTTTGTCTATATGTGCCCTGTGATTGGCTGGCCACCAGTCCAGGGTGTATCTTTTCTCTAAATCTCTACTTTTCAATAATTTAATTAATAATTAATGTATTATTTAATTAATTTATTATTAATAGTTATTAATAATTATTATTAATAATGATTGAAAAATGAGTTAATTAAAAAAATAATTAATTATTTAATTAATTCATTATTATTAATACTTATTAATAATTATTGAAAAGTGTGATTCCTTATTTATTCATTCATTTTCTACCACTTATCCTCACAAGGGTCACAAGGAGTGCTGGAGCCTATTCCAGCTGTCTTCAGGTGAGAGCTGGGATAGGCTCCAGCACCCCCGCAACCCTCGTGAGGATAAGCGGTATAGAAATTAACATTACTAACATTCCAATACTCTCAGCATCATTCATATTTTTATATTTTGATTCCTCGTTTTTTTTTTTTTTTTTGTTGGCCAAAACAATTAGAGCCCTCTTAACATGAAATAACACCCCTATAGTCACCTTTACACTTGTATTACCGAATATAGTACACATATAAGTAAATAAGCTATTGAAGACATACTATAAATAAGGCTTAAATAAAATAGTTTTTCCCTCGGGGTGACAGGAAGTGATGTAATTTAAACCTGCAATAAAAGCATGTTAGAGGCTTATAATGTTTGTGTTAATGCTGCCCCATGTCTGAACGCAGCTATCTAGACAGGCAGGGTCCCTAGTGTGCCAAGAAGGTACTACATATATATACAGGGGTCAGGGGTCATGCAGATTTGTGATTGTCGCATTTGAGGGTAAACATAGAAAATACACCCCGCACCTCCTCTTGGATCACATTGGCAGAAATGTAAACATCGTTGTCCTCCATTGTTGTTTTGATAGTCTCCTACTGGCTGATGCGTTCAATGCTGTCTGGCAAGACAGAACACTTTAATTGGTTACTGTTGCTTTAAATCTGTGAAATAACTCCTCATGTATGACTGCAAGCTACACAATGGCTGCCTGTGTGTGTGTGTGTGTGTGAGCAGCTTTTGATGCGCCGCCTGTGTCTTTATCTCACGCCCGGCAAGGTTAATGAAGTGGTGGCACTTTTGGAGGAAGTAGAAATGGGATGATGAGTAGCGAAAAAGACCAGAGGAAAGCTTGGAGATGAAACGTCCGGCTCTTAGCGGCTGTAAAGTGGCAATTGTGCGGCGTTCAGTGGCGACAATAAGAAAGGCAAAAAAAAAGAGGGCGGCTAAGAGGGGTCGTCATCCTCTTAAACACAACAGACGTCTGAATCGGGGAACAGTTGATTGCATCGCTTTCAGCGCCGCGGCTCATGAGAAAATTACATTAACATTTCCAGACGTCACCGGCAACGTTGATCCATCCAACACGTCCTTATAAGGAAGTCTTTAATCCCGTCTTTGTGCTTTGGCATGTTCCCCGATTGTGTTCACACGCAAGCTAAGAAGCACCAAAAAAAAAAAAAAAAAAATGCAACTTGACGAGTCAAACTAAAAGTTTTAGGGTGCGTTCACACTTGTCGTGTTTGAATTTGGTCAGAAGGAACTGGTTTGCTCTTGTGTGTGTGTGTGTCCTTGAGCTCCAATGTGAACGCTAAATGGACCAAAGACAGCATTGGAAGTCTATTTTAATGTATTCCGCCTCCAGACACGCCTACTTCACTGTGGTTGGTCACACTCCCAAGTGCTTACGAGGACTTCCGGTGTTGTGCCGCTAGCTGGTGAACCCAATTTGATAGGAGTTGGTCCACTTTTAACGTATAGCCGTATGTGTTGGATCCCGAATCTAATCCGGAATTAGATAAAGTGCTTATCCTCACAAGGGTCGCAGGGGGTGGAGCCTATCCCAGCTGTCTTCGGGCAAGAGGCGGGGTACACCCCGGACTGGTGGCCAGCCAATCACAGGGCACATATAGACAAACAACCATTCACACTCACATTCATACTTATGGACAATTTGGAGTCGCTAATTAACCTAGCATGTTTTTTGGAATGTGGGAGGAAAACGGAGTACCCGGAGAACGGGGAGAACATTCAAACTCCACACAGAGATGGCCGAGGGTGGAATTGAACCCTAGCTGTGAGGCCTGCGCGCTAACCACTCGATCACCGTGCAATCCGGATTAGTAGAGACTGGAAATTTCTCAAGAAAAGAGGTTACTTCAAGACTAGCTTTAGCATCGGTAGCATCTAATATGGCCACTAATTTAGGTGGGAAATGGCTATTAGCAACCCCGCCCCCTTGTATGCACACTATATAATGCTACACAAACATGCGCCTTTGCTGTGTGTAAACTGTTACCAAACCAAACGTGTTTCTACACGACCAAGTAACGTACTTCAAGACGTAGCTTTAGCATCGGTAGCGTCTAATATGGCCACTAATTTTGGTGGGAAACGCCTATAAGCAACCCCGCCCCCTTGTATGCACACTATATAATGCTACACAAACATGCGCCTTTGCTGTGTAAACTGTTACCAAACCAAACGTGTTTCCACACGACCAAGTAACGTCAGAAAGTCGTCGGGTTTCAGCCCACTCTGCCGTAGTTCGTCATACTCCCAAGTGCTTACGAGGACTTCCAGTGTTGTGTTGCTAGCTGGTGAACCCAACTTTTATAGGAGTTGGTCCACTTTTAACATATAGCCGTATGTGTTGGATTCCGAATCCAATCCGGATTAGTAGAGACTGGAAATAGGTTACTTCAAGACGTAGCTTTAGCATCGGTAGCGTCTAATATGGCCAGTAATTTTGGTCGGAAACGGCTATTAGCAACCCCGTCCCCTGTATGCACACTATATAATGCTACACAGACAAGTGCCTTTGCTCTGTAAACTGTTACCAAACCAAAAGTGTTTCCACACGACCAAGTAACGTACTTCAAGACGTAGCTTTAGCATCGGTAGAGTTTAATCTGGCCACTAATTTTGGTGGGAAACGGCTATAGCTAACCCGCCCCCTTGTATGCACACTATATAATGCTACACAGACAAGCGTTAACTTACCAAACCAACTGTGTTTACACACGACCAAGTAACGTCAGAAAGGCGTTGGGTTGATGGATGAGTATGGAAATTTAAAAACATTCATAAAATCGGAGGATATTTACATTTGTAAATCAAAAAGATTGCCTATCAAAATAGTTGTTGATTAATTAGATAATAGATTAATCGATTTTTTAATTATCACAGCCTTGCTAAAGTCCATTCCCAAATAAATGATAAAAGCTCCACAGACCTTTTTAAAGGCAACAAGTCGCCAACATGGAAGTTAGCTCCTTGCTGTGGACAAACACAAACAGGAAGCTAATGCGAGCCTGATGTACCGCTAATGCTCTCCATTCCTCATCTTTTTTTTTTTTTTTTTTTTTTTTTTTTTTTTTGCTTTTAATGTTCCAATTCCCTTTACATCCATGTGAGCTAATAGGTAAACAGTCCTGTATGGAAGAAATGAAGCCAATGAATTAGCATATAGATGACTTCCTCTCATACAAATGGTGCTGAGCGGAGATCATGTATGTAAAGTGCCCCCCCGCCCTAAAAAAAAAAAAGTACATTCATCAGTTTCAATCATCATTCAGTCTTCTCGTTATTTCTTCATTGCTAAAAAAAAAATGATGCATTAAAAAAAAAAAAAATGAGGAGGGGAAGCGGAAAACTCCCCAGAGTGGCGTAATTGTTTCGCTAAATAAAAAGGACAAACAGAAGGATGTAAACACTCACAAATTAGCGTCCTTTTTGCGTGTAAATCTGCATTCATGGGGATAAATAAATGAAAGTGCACCTTATCCTCGCTGGTGACTTGTATTTGATCCTCATTACTGTAATTCCATAAAAAAAAAAAAAAAAACAAACACTGCCTCTGTCAAGTGTTTGCCGCGTCGCTGTTGTTAATATGCCCAAAGAAGCTTACGGAATTGGGTCAGCTAATTAAGCAATTAGCTTATTCCGGCTCCGTGGTCAGGCCGCCGCTAATCTGCGGCGTCGCCAAGCCGGCGCGTGCCAAAGCGCGAGGGCTTCGTCTGCCATCCTGACAAAAGGATCTCGTTTGAAGCCATCTTTTTCTCTCGCGTCGCCCGGGCCCCTGCGCTCGGCTAATGCTCGCATTTCCCATGCAAATCCCTGGAATTGAATAGCTTGTTTGTTGTCAACTTGCTACATTGAGACATTTATGTAGCGCCGCTCAAGTGTTTGCTCTGTGCGTCGGGAGCTGTGTTAACACACGTGAAATCCCAGACAGATTATGAGCCAGTGTGAAAGCCAAAGACGCGTGTTTGGCGGCTTTTGATGCGTGTTTTTTTTTTTTTTTTTTTTTTGTGTCGCCGAGTGTTGAGACTTTTGCTAAATACTCTCGATATCGCAAGTGTCATTTTCTTTTGCTGGCTGTGGACCGGTCATTAGCTTTACTGACCAGATTACATGAGATCATGGGATGTGTGCTAACGTGCTACGCTAAGCCACTGTTTCAGCCTTTATACCCCATGACTTTCTTATCTCTACTGAATGTTCATGTTGCGACGGAGGCAAGGAAAAACTCCAGAGCTATTTGGAATATTTAGTCCCTCTTATGTAGCTAACTAAGCTAGTTATGTTGCACATAATAGTTATGCTAAATGCTAAAACGGGCCTCAACAATGAAAAAAAAAAAATCATACTTTTGTGTACATACATACCGCAATTAAATTCTAATTAATAAACAAATAATGTACTGCATACATAACTCATTAAATCCCTGCCATTTTTAATGATTTTTACTACTTCAAGGTACACAGAATATTGTGTTTTGTAGGTAAATAAACATGAAACATAAAATAAGAAAAATTATTCATTCATAAGAAAAAAAAGGTTTGTTTCGACCCTAATTTTCCATTCTTTAGTAATCAACAGTAGAACATATGTAGGTAAGTTTAGCAAAATATCACTTCCCGACGAGTATTTTGAGTATTTTAAGATTTTTTGCTTTTGTGACAACTCAAGTATCTAAATATCTATAGACTGTATTTTCTGTATTTTCTGTATTTACATGTACATACAAAATTTTTTTTTTTACCTCAATTAAATTCTAATTAATAAACAAATAATGTACTGCATACATTAACTCATTAAATCCTAGCCATTTTTAATGATTTTTACTACTTCAAGGTACACAGAATATTGTGTTCTGTAGGTAAATAAACATGGAACCTACCAAAAGAAAAATTACTCTAGTCATTCATAAGAAAAAAAAAGGTTTGTTTCGACCTTTTTCCCCATTCTTTAGTAATCAACAGTAAAACATACGTAGTTAAGTTTAGCAAAATATCAGTTTCCGACGAGTATTTTGAGTATTTTAAGATTTTTTGCTTTTGTGACAACTCAAATATCTAAATATCTATTACTGTACAAAAATGGCCAAAAATGCATAATTACGTCTAAAAAAAAACTTACATAAGTCCCACTGGTGTATAAGTCGCATTTTACTTGACCAAAACAGACATTAAGTCCTCTTGGAAGGCAAGTTCTACCAATAAAAGAACAGAGAACAGGCTGAATATGTGTAAGATATGCTAACACAATGCTTATTCAGCTACACAAAAAATAAACATAAACAGAAAAGGTGTCCAGTGTTTATATAACAAACAGTTTTTTCATTTATAAGTCGCTCTGGAGTATAAGTCGCAGGAACAGCCAACCTATTGAAAAAAAAGTGTGACTTATAGTCCAGAAAATACAATAAATTACCTGCAAAAAATGTGACTTATACTCCAGTGCGACTTATGTATGTTTTTTTTTTCTACCTAACTATGCATTTTTGGCCTTGTGCGACTTATATTATAAATACTGAATACGGTATTTCACAAACTACTTGACCAAAACAAACATTACATCCTCTTGGAAGGCAAGTTTTACCAATAAAAGAATAGAGAACAGGCTGAATAGGTGTAAGATATGCTAACACAATGCTTATTCAGCTACACAAAAACTAAACATGAACAGGAAAAAGTGTCCAGTGTTTATGTAACAAACAGTTTTTTTTCATTTATAAGTTGCAGGAACAGCCAACCTATGAAAAAAAAAAGTGCAACTTATAGCCCGGAAAATACGGTACTTTGTAAAGAAAGAACAGGCGGGCCGTATTTAAACACTTGGCGGGCCGTATGTGGCCCCCGGGCCGCACTTTGCACACCCCTGCTGTATTGGGTAACATTTTGCATGGTACACTCCTACACACATGTCCCTGCCGAGTTTTTATATCAAATACGCTTCTGCCAACTTGTTGCCGTTTTTATGGGATATAATGCATCAGTGAAGAGTTGCTGCATCATATATTTTTGCTACTGGGAAAAAAAAACGTATTACTAAGTTGGGATTTGTCGGGCCTTGAACGCACCTTAGTTACGTGAGACATAGCAAAAGTGAAATGAAAATGTAACATTCCCGGATCAAGGATCTCATCCTACATAATCAGGTGTTTATATTTTAAACATTTAGCTTATGTGTGATGCATTAGCAGCACCTTAATGTGAGACGGAAGAAGTGTACCTAATTGAAGGAAAAAGGTTTAAAATGCATTGTTAACGGGTCAGGGGCACGCCACTTTGGGCCCCCGACTCCCCCACCCCCCTTCCCCTCCCCTCCCGTTGATAATATGCAAGGTGTGGAAATGCATTTCCAATCTCATCACTTCCCATCGAGGAGCGCGCACACTTGTTCATTAGGCTTATGCATATCATCATCAGCGGGCGCGCTCCTTCCATCAGACGGCAAAGATGGCAGGGATATTTAAAAAAAAAAAAAAAAAAAAAAGACGGGAGAGAATTCCAACAAGCATTCTCATTTGCAAAGGTCATTAAAGTCTGGCATACATTAGAAAAGCTGCTAATTATGAAATGGCTTAACTCCACATTCAGTGGGATTATGTCTGCTCATTTAGAATATGTTGATCCCCCCCCCCCTAAACCCCCCCGTATCACACACTTGATGTGCGCCACACAACTCATGTTCCACAGTCCTTGTCGGTCATCTTCACTGTCCCCGATTCTTCTTATTTGCATCAACACTCACGTGGCTTTAAGATAAAAGATGCGTTGATGGAATTCCCTCTGTATGGAGATTTGGGATCCGTATTAAAGTTGTCAGGAAGCAAGACTGTGTGGGATTACTGGGAAACCAGGGCTCGGCCTCGCCTCCACCCCCTCATGTGACATTTAATCACCATTAGAAACTTACTTGCGAATGTGAATAAAATGACAAACATATATTGATGAATGTCAACATTATTTGGCTAATAATCACATCCGTTAAAATGTGTATATTTTATATACATAATAAAATAATAAAATATAAAAATACAATATTAAAAAATATATTTATCAAATAATATATTAAAAATTATATATTATATAAAATATAATATATAAAAAATATATAAAAAATATATAATATATTAAAAAAATAAATAATATAATTTTATATAATATAAAAAAATAATAAAATATACATAAAATATGGTTCATTGTAGTGTAATGTTTACTTTTTAGGCATGGATTGTCTAGTAACACTTGTTAAAATGTTTATATTTTACATACGTAATAAAATAATAAAAATAATAACATAAAAATATAATATAAAAAATATATAATATAGTATATATTAAATAATATAATAAAAATTATATATTATATAAAAATATAATATATAGTATATATAGTTTATATATATTATATTAAAATATATAAATATATTTTTAAAAAGTATAATTTTATATAATATTAAAAAATAATAAAATATATATGGTTCATTGTACTGTAATGTTTACTTTTTAGGCATGGATTGTCTAGTAACACTTGTTAAAATGTGTATATTTTATATACATAATAAATTAAATAATAATAATTAAAATAATAAAATATAAAAATATAATATAAAAAATATATAATATAGTATATATTAAATAATATATTTTGAAATTATTATATAAAAAAATAATATATATTTTGTATATAATATAAAAATATATTAAAATATATATTAATATATTAAAAAAAAATAAATAATATAATTTTATATAATATAAAAAATAATAAAATATACATATAATATGGTTCATTGTACTGTAATGTTTTTTTTTAGGCATGGATTGTCTAAAGACACTTGTTACGTATATATTCTATTCCGTCTTTTCCCATGTTTGGGATTTTGGCTTTCTGTGGTCAGAAGTGTTTCTTGTCGCAAGTCTTCCCAGATCATTCCCTTTCCCGTATCGGACCTCCACCTTGTTGTATGAGATGACTGTGATTTTTGGTCTATTTAATAATCCAACGGCCAATTAAGTGGCGAGGCAGTGCTGGGATCTATAAAAGGTTAATAAGCCTCAGCTGCAGTGTGTTTCTCTTGAGCAAATGTCACTTAGACGTGGGCCAGTTCGGGTCAAGATCTCCCTCCAGATCTAAATTTAATCACGCCGCATAGCCTCGCCCTCATTAGTCCTGGCCTTGTGCACCAGTTGGATCTGTCCGCACTTTTAGACGCTTTTACCTGAGTAGGACATCTACGAATGATGTCATCTGTTAACCAAAACATAAACCATATACCTACCAGCCTTCATTTATACCAGTTTTACTTTCTACTCCGACAACCGTACCACCAAACCCTATCCTCCGCAATCCAAACTAAAGAGCCAAACACTCACAAACTGAACCCGTACCTCATACCCTCATAACCCAAACCCGATACCATTGAAACCAAAACATAACCCGAACCAAACTATCCTGTTCCTAAAGCCGTATACCCGCGAACCTGGTCCCTAGGACCCTTGTCCAAAACCCTGTACCCCTGTGACCGAAAGTTAATACCCGCAAACTCTTGGAACAAAGATCCTTGACTCCCTAACTCAACCCAAAACATACACAAGGACACACAGTCGAAAGCCCAGACCTTATACCCCTAGAACAAATCCAGAACCAAACCCTACACCCTGTCATCAAAGGAATAACAGCCCCTAAACCAAAAACCAACCCTGATACGAGGTTACCTATACCCTATACTTCTTATAACCAAAACCTCAAACCATATACCTTATTACCAGGAATCAAAACCTAGAACCCAGACTCTATCCACCAAAACCCAAGTACAATAACCTGTAACCCAAAACGTATGCAAGGACAGACAGTCGAAAACCCAAACCTTGTACCCCTAGAACAAATCCCATAACCCAAACATTTACCCCAAACCACCCAGGACCCAGACCGCCATACCTGTTAATTAATCCGTCAAACACAAGGTGACACAAACCATACCACCTGTATCCAAAGTCCTATAACCCAAGAACCAAACCCTACACCCCGTCAGCAAAAGAATAACAGCCCCGAAACCAAAAACCAACCCTGATACGAGGTTACCTATACCCTATACTTCTTATAACAAAAACTTCAAACCATATACCTTATTACCAGGAACCAAAACCTAGAACCCAGACTCTATCCACCAAAACCCAAGTACAATAACCTGTAACCCAAAACGTATACAAGGACAGTCGAAAGCCCAAACCTTATACCCCTGGAACAAATCCCATACCCCAAACCACCCAGGACCCAGCCTGCCATACCTGTTAATTAAACCCCAAAACCTTACCACCCCGTACCCAAACTCCTATAACCCAAGTACCAAACCTTACACCCCCTCATCAAAGGAATAACGGCCCCTAAACAAAAACCAACCCTGGTAAGAGGTTACTTGTACCTCTTATAACAAAGACTCCAAACCACATACCTTATTCCCAGGAACCAAAACCTAGAACCCAGACTCTATCCACCAAAACCCAAGTACAATAACCTGAAACGTGGACCCAAACTCCTGTAATCTGCATTAACCTGACCTCTTGATCAAAACCCTGATACTACCTGAACCCTAAACCTGCAAAAACCTTATCCCTCATAAACCTAATCCCCCTCCAAACTCAGTTGACGAACCAAGAACACCCCATGAGGTCACATGCTAGTTCTGTGCCAGCACGTGCGTCGACTCCAACAAACGGCGGAAAAGACGTCACGGTGCCCTCATGCAAAGCAAGTCGGCGTGCAAACGTTAAAAGGAATTAGGCGCAAAAATGGATAATAATTCTTCCGGCGGGCCCCTACAGAAATGATTAACATAATTCTGATAAATAAGCAGATGGCAGAATGTGAGAATTGAGCTGAATTTATCTTAATTAATATCTAGAACCTACTTGGAGAAAGGTAAATGGCTCCAGCGGGGCCACGGTAATGTGTGTGTGTGTGTGTGTGTGTGTCATTCTCATGGCCTGACATGTTAGTAGTGGCCTGAGGATATTCAGTGTCTCTCCAGGTATGCATCAAACACAGGCAGGATGCTGATAATCAACACACACACACACACACTGGGGTGTTTGTTTCACATCAGAGAACAACGTGTTCTTTCTGTGGCGTTCACTTCCCACAAATTAACCTGGGAAGTCTCAGTATTCCATAAATAAGCCACCGTCGTTTTTGTTTTCCTCGTAACGCATCCTAAGAAGTGACGAATCGCTGCTTTCGTGTCGAATAAAGTCACTTCCTCTCTTTCTCAGATTAAGGCAATTAACATGTTAATTATTACAAGTGGAAAAGGGGACAAATGAATTCAAATAAATGTGATGTATTTTTTTTTTTTTCATAATTAATTCACAGGGTTCCGACCGTGCCGGGTAATTACGCTTAAGTGTTTAATTACATATTTTGATGGGCTTCTCAATTAGCACGGCTTAATAAAGTATCACATGACTGTCTCTCAGGTGCCGGGGACGCCGCGGTGATTCATTCATTCATTTTCTATCGCTTTTTCCTCACAGGGGTCGCGGGGGGGGGAGGGAGTGCTGGAGCCTATCCCAGCTGTCTTCGGGCGAGAGGCGGGGTACACCCTGGACTGGTCACCAGCCAGCCAATCACAGGGCACATATAGACAAACAACCATTCACACTCACATTCATACCTATGGACAATTTGGAGTCGCTAATTAACCTAGCATGTTTTTGGAATGTGGGAGGAAACCGGAGTACCCGGAGAAAAACCCACGCATGCACGGGGAGGACATGCAAACTCCACACAGAGATGGCCGAGGGTGGAATTGAACTCGGGTGTCCTAGCTGTGAGGCCTTTGCGCTAACCGCTCTACACCGTGCAGCCCCTTTTATTTCCTTTTATTTACAAATTTGGGTAATAAGAGTTTAAAAGTCAATATAGGGGTGTTATTTCATGTCTAGAGGGCTCTAATGTTTATCACAGGGCACATATATGAACTTTCATTCATTCATTTTTTACTGCTTATCCTCACGAGGGTCACAGGGGGAGCTGGAGCCTATCCCAGCTGTCTTCGGGTTAGCCGGAGTACCCAGAGAGCACGGGGAGAACATGCAAACTCCACACAGAGATGGCCGAGGGTGGAATTGAACCCTGGTCTCCTATCTGTGAGGTCTGCGTGCTAACCACTATACCGCTGTGCCGCCCCGCCGTGGTGATATTGAAATAAAATATAAAACGACACATCTGTCCAGGAGGCGGGTTCGACATGCGTCAATCTCATGTCAAACTTTGACACCCCCATGAAAACAAAGAAAATGTATATTTACATATTAATGAGCTGCTGGTAGGGGAAAAATAAATGATAGCCTGTTATTGGCGCCACCTTGTGGGCGATGGAGACACCAAATGTAAACATTCCCCATGCTTTCAATGGCAGGGAGTCTTCCAAATCAATTTGCAGTGTCATGACATCCGGTGTGGAATATGTAAAGCACAGATAAGTCGCTTGTTGTCAGCTATCCAGTGCTATCCTGCAGAAAGGAAAAAAGCTGCTGTGTCCAAACATCGGGTTTAAATCCTCGAAAAGGTTACCACCGCACTTATCTGTCACTTTTGAGTGCACGGAACATGTGCTTTTTTTGTATGTCTTTTTTTTTTAAAACATGTTATACATCCTTTCCGCTTTAGGATTTGCAATGGCTGCTGGGCAAGAGTCCATAATTAGAACACAGTGCAGTCGGTTAGCAGGTAATTTACCTGGAGGCGTGAGAAGTCTAATTATTGTCTTTTGAAAAGCTCATTTAGCTTCAAACACTTCAGGTGTCTTTTCTCCTCGTCGTCGCCGGCCGTGGCGGCAAAGGTAACCCGTATCCCGCAGCGCCAAGGATTCCCGATCCGGCTCACGTACGCGTTTGGTGCTTCATTCAAGCACAAGCAAGCTATTTTATTTTCCCCATTCAATTTAGTTTGTCTTCATACCAAAATCCTGAGCTTTCAGGCTAAAATAGATCATTTAAAATAATGTTTTATTTTTCAGAAGCCTGAAGAAAGTCTGGGAAAAGCCACAATAACAGCAATAATAATAAAATTTAAACAATTAAATTAAATTTAATTAAATTAAATTTAATTTAATTTAATTTAATTTAATTTAATTTAATTTAATTTAATTTAATTTAATTTAATTTAATTTAATTTAATTTAATTTAATTTAATTTAATATTAGACCATGTCCACACATACATATTTTTTGTGTTTTGGTCCTATAAAAACTGACCTTTTGTTAAAAAAAAGATTTCGGAACACTCAGACTTCAACGTAACAATGTGTGTACCGTAACTTTTATATAATGATAGTGACTACAGGAAATACTGAACTAAAACAGGAAGTAAAAAAAAAAAAACTCAAAAAAGAAGAACCCTCCCAATGCTAACATGAGTCTATATTGTCTTATTTTCCTCTTATATCAACTACATTGGGTATTACAAGTGAGAAAGTGACTATAGGGGTGTTATTTAATGTCTGTAGGGCTCTAATGTACAAAAAAAACACATGGGAAGGTCCGAAACAGGTTTTCTGTGCAGCATGAAAATATCCTATTCATAAATAATGAAGGTCTGAACACACGCCTCACAGCGAGGAGACCCGAGTTCGATTCCGGGTACTCCAAACTGAGGGGGGGAAGATGGCACAATTGCTTTAAATATCGATACAGTCCCTCATCACATTGTGGTCTGAATTTCAACTTTATCTAATGTGGGCTGCACGGTGGTCGAGTGGTTAGCGCTCAGGCCTCACAGCTAAGAGACCGGAGTTCAATTCCTCGGCTAACTCTGTGTGGAGTTTGCATGTATGGGTTTTCTCCGGGTACTCCGGTTTCCTCCCACATTCCAAAAACATGCTAGGTTAATTAGCGACTCCAAATTGTCTATAGGTATGAATGTGAGTGTGAATGGTTGTTTGTCTATATGTGCCCTGTGATTGGCTGGCCACCAGTCCAGGGTGTACCCCGCCTCTCGCCTGAAGACAGCTGGGATAGGCTCCAGCACCCCTCGTGATGCTTGTGAGGATAAGCGGTTGAAAATGAATGAATAAATAAGGAATCCTACTTGTCAATAATTTTAATAATTAATTAATTCATAATAAATTAAATTAATTGTAAATTAAATAATAAATTATATTAATTATAAATTATTTTTAATAATTATTATTTTCAATAATAACATGGTCAGTTCTGGAACCAGTGTTTTTATATAGAGTATGTTGGTAAAACATTGAACTAGAGTCTAGCATTTAGCTCGATGGCCAGCACTCTCGACTTTCATTCTGTCGAACCCTGCTTTGGTCCTGGGAGGAACGTGTGATAGCGCCAACCGGTTTTGATGTTGAGGGTGCAACCATTCTCATCTTGTGTGTTGATGCTCCAACAAGAGAGCGCCACCCTTTGACCTGCTGACAAACTGCGATCTAACGGGCCCAACTGTTTACTGACTGACAGCGACACCCGACACAAACTCAAACGGTCTCAACGGGAGCGACTCGGCTCGATATTCTCGATGTTCTATCGTGGGCCTCACCTGCTGAAGGACGCCGTTTACACCGCAGTCTCTTGACTCCGCTTCCGGAGGGAAAGCTGCTTATCATAGCTCACCACACAAGTCGGGCACTTTTGGAATTGTGAAAATAAGCCGATAGCCTTTGGGAATCCGTGTCCAAAGAGTCAGTCCTTAGGAACACTTTAGGAGTATTTGACTGTAACAAGACTAGGCTGGTCTGGAAAAGGTCTGAATTTGAGTCCGGAAGTACGGTATGGAGCATTATATTGCTTGAGCAGGGTACAGAATACGTAGCCCGAGTGCACCCTTCCGAAATGCATCCAAGGAAATATCACTTGTGACAGTCGTACATTAGACAGTCTTGAAATGTTTCCCAAAATATAATAGAAAAATAATATAAATAATAATAATATATATAATAAATAAAAAATTGTAACATCCCTTCCAATCTATTTATTTTTCAGCATTTCTCGAGCTAGCTTACCCCGTCCCAAGCCAAGCTAAGGTGGAAAACAACCGACTTGGTGTCCCGAATAAAAGCCGACATACAGTAAGTATCCTTGTCTTTTGAAAATATTACAAAAAAACTTGTATACAGTATGAATTGAATTTATACATGCCAACCAGGAAGTGACCACCAACTACTTCTCCTGTGGAGTCGAGAGCTTTTCTTCCTGTCACTCACACACACATCGCCGACCTGGAAAGATGCGGCTGCAAGGTACGGAACACACTCAGCCCTTCCAGTTCCTATTTTTCGTTTTCTTGTTAGCTAAAAGTCAAATTGTGAGGATCACGACTTAGCAAGCTTCTGTCGCGAGTTTTTCTTCCTGTCACTCACACACACACAGCCAACCTGCACACTTCAGTTGGGCAAGTGAGCAAAAAAAAAAAAAAAATATATATATATATATATATACCGTATTTCAGTGATTCCTAAAGTGTGGGACGCGCCCCCCTGGTGGGCTGTGGTGGTTCTGCAGATGGGCCATGAGAGGTCATTAAAAATATGATTCATTTTTGCAAATGTTATTTTTATTGTAAAATATTTATTGCACAATTTAAAAAAAAATATTTAAAGGCGTAGGTAATAACCTATTGAGTGTTATTGACTTGTCACAATATTTTAGGAACCTTGTACAGTTTATGATATTATGATAATATATTATATTAATAATTGATATTTAAATTGTTATAATATTATTAATGATATTAATGTTAATATTAACATTAATATTTATGTTGATAATATTAACATTAATAATATTATTAATGTTCATGTTAATATTATTAATATTATAGTATTATGTAACAATATAATGTTAATAATATTAACATGAAAATTATCAATATTATTATAAATGTGAATGGTAATATAATAAGAATATTAATAATAATATGATACATCTTATATTAATATTATTAATAATAGCAATATTATTAATGTAGTATTAATATTAATATATACAATTAAATAATAAAATGTTAAAATTCACAATTTCCAAGTTCAAGTGATGGAAAGGATCATTTGGTTTTTTTTTTTTCATTTGAAATCCGAAATCCCAAAAGTCTCCTGAGATGGATCCATATCCAAATCCGAGGTTGTGCCAGTAAGGACTGTACTGTAGAGGATGCGGCCTGGGTCTAGCTCGGACCCTGTTTACCCTTGGCAGCAGGGACTGTGGGCCAACATAGTCTACATTCAGTGAGTGCCCGGGACCGCCAACAGGTCCGCTGCCGAGAATATGTGCAAAGTGTCAACAGCGAGCGAGCGGCTCCCGAGTCCAACTGGGAAGCCTTTAAGCGGCCGCGACAAAGCTGGCGATTAGGACTCCGCCGTCGCCTCGCTCGGTGCCAATTCCGACGTCTCCGACGTTTGATCCCCCCCCCCCCCTCTCCCCACACTGCAACCCCTCGCTGTCATGGCGGCTGCGTGGCTTCCAGCTGGAGCAAAGATCCCCACTGAAGCGTGAGATAGGAAAGCTCTCCATCTTGGCGCATCTTGGCCCGCCGCAATCCCCTGCAGGCCATTAGCCGTAGAATATGTTGAAAAAAATACACTCCGTCTTCATGCCGTAACAGCCATTACTTAATTGTGGTGGATTTTTTTCACCAGGCAGAGTGTTGCCTTAATTAAGCAGCTAATTGCAATGTAGCTCTTGATTAGCTTAGGGGGGATGGGAGCGGCCTGATATGTTGCGCACACTTCAGAGTCATTTACAGAAATTGAAGCTAATTTCGCTCTCTGTCTGCGGCTGCATTAATTTAATTTGGGTTCTGCTTTTTTTTTTTTTTTTTTTAGCTCATTAACACTTCTAATTAATACGCTGACACCGCTATTAAGATGTCTCTTTTGAAAGCGCCGTCTCCCGATAATCGGGACGGAGGAGGCCGACGTGCCGAACGGAGGCGAGCGCTGCTTTTTATTATTTCCTCGATCCATACGACGCTTTAATGGTACATGGTGGGCCCACGCTAATGGGGTGTTGTGGCAGGTGGCTAAATTGGAAACGAAAGGGATGCTGATTGTTTTCAAATTTGATTGGGCCCGACGAGTCGTGTTTGTGTGCACGTGATCACGTGATGACGGGCCTCGGGGGAGCGGGGGGGTGAGATGAGGGTGTCGGGGGCCAGATGCCATACACAGCTGAACATCACGCCTCAGTAAGTGTGTGTGTGTGTGTGTGTGTGTTTGGGTTTGTCATTTTAATGAGCAGAATTTAGTGAGTGTGAGCTTGCTGGTAACGCCGTGTGAGAAGCCCCATTACATTAGCATCACGTTAGCCAACCTCCACTACGGCTATTGCTAATATACAATACATTGGCTGCTTCTAATAACCATCACATGGCATCTGAAAGAGAAGGATTTTTATTTATTCATTCATTTTTTACAAATTTGGGTAATAAGAGTTTAAAAGTCAATATAGGGGTGTTATTTCATGTCTAGAGGTCTCTAATAATGCTTAAATATTCATTCATTTTCTACCACTTATCCACATGAGGGTCGCGGGGGTTGCTGGAGCCTATCCCAGCTGTCTTTAGGTACACCCTGGACTGGTGGCCAGCCAATCACAGGGCACATATAGACAAACAACCATTCACACTCACATTCATACCTATGGACAATTTGGAGTCGCTAATTAACCTAGCATGTTTTTGGAATGTGGGAGGAAACCGGAGTACCCGGAAAAAAAAAAAAACACGCATGCACGGGGAGAACATGCAAACTCCACACAGAGATGGCCGACGCTGGAATTGAACTCGGGTCTCCTATTTGTGAAGCCTGTGTGCTAACCACTCGAAAACACTGTGCAGCCCCTAAAAGGTTTTCATTTTATTTACAAATTTGGGTAATAAGAGTTTAAAAGTCAATATAGGGGTGTTATTTCATGTCTAGAGGTCTCTAATAATGCTTAAATATTCATTCATTTTCTACCGCTTATCCACATGAGGGTCGCGGGGGTTGCTGGAGCCTATCCCAGCTGTCTTTAGGTACACCCTGGACTGGTGGCCAGCCAATCACAGGGCACATATAGACAAACAACCATTCACACTCACATTCATACCTATGGACAATTTGGAGTCGCTAATTAACCTAGCATGTTTTTGGAATGTGGGAGGAAACCGGAGTACCCGGGAAAAAAAAAAACACGCATGCACGGGGAGAACATGCAAACTCCACACAGAGATGGCCGACGCTGGAATTGAACTCGGGTCTCCTATTTGTGAAGCCTGTGTGCTAACCACTCGAAAACACTGTGCAGCCCCTAAAAGGTTTTCATTTTATTTACAAATTTGGGTAATAAGAGTTTAAAAGTCAATATAGGGGTGTTATTTCATGTCTAGAGGTCTCTAATAATGCTTAAATATTCATACATTTTCTACCGCTTATCCACATGAGGGTCGCGGGGGTTGCTGGAGCCTATCCCAGCTGTCTTTAGGTACACCCTGGACTGGTGGCCAGCCAATCACAGGGCACATATAGACAAACAACCATTCACACTCACATTCATACCTATGGACAATTTGGAGTCGCTAATTAACCTAGCATGTTTTTGGAATGTGGGAGGAAACCGGAGTACCCGGAAAAAAAAAAAACACGCATGCACGGGGAGAACATGCAAACTCCACACAGAGATGGCCGATGCTGGAATTGAACTCAGGTCTCCTATTTGTGAAGCCTGTGTGCTAACCACTCAAAAACACTGTGCAGCCCCTAAAACGTTTTCATTTTATTTACAAATTTGGGTAATAAGAGTTTAAAAGTCAATATAGGGGTGTTATTTCATGTTTAGAGGGCTCTAATAATGCTTAAATATTCATTCATTTTTTACCGCTTATCCACACGAGGGTCGCGGGTGGGGGGGGGGGTGCTGGAGCCTATCCCAGCTGTCTTCACGCGAGACGGGCGGTACACCCTGGACTGGTCGCCAGCCAATCACAGGGTAACCCACAGGTATCTTTCCGGGTACATTCCAAAAACATGCTAGGTTAATTAGCGACTCCAAATTGTCCATAGGTATGAATGTGAGTGTGAATGGTTGTTTGTCTATATGTGCCCTGTGATTGGCTGGCCACCAGTCCAGGGTGTACCTAAAGACAGCTGGGATAGGCTCCAGCAACCCTCGTGACCCTCGTGTGGATAAGTGGTAGAAAATTAATATTTAAGCATTATTAGAGCCCTCTAAACATGAAATAACACCCCTATATTGACTTTTAAACTCTTATTACCCAAATTTGTAAATAAAATGAAAACGTTTTAGGGGCTGCACAGTGTTCAAGTGGTTAGTACACAGGCTTCACAAATAGGAGACCCGAGTTCAATTCCAGCCTCGGCCATCTCTGTGTGGAGTTTGCATGTGTGGGTTTTCTCCAGGTACTCCGATTTCCTCCCACATTCCTTTTTTTTTTTCCCTCCCACATTCCAAAAACATGCTAGGTTAATTAGCGACTCCAAATTGTCCATAGGTATGAATGTGAGTGTGAATGGTTGTTTGTCTATATGTGCCCTGTGATTGGCTGGCCACCAGTCCAGGGTGTACCCCGCCTCTCGCCCAAAGACAGCTGGGATAGGCTCCAGCACGCCTGTTCAGTTTATTAACCAGTTTATTAACCTAATATTTGCTTATTTCCACCATTTTAAAAATACCAGTCACAATGGAGCGTTTAAGATTTAAGATTTCCAACTGCTTAAATAGCAGTTTTTACCCCGTGATCCCGTTAAAGGTGCAGCATTGAAACGAAATGACGGAGGCAGCCACAATTGAGAGGTTCAAATCCACCCTTTTTATTTCTTTCTTATTTCTGTCTTCCCTGCACAGCGACAGCCACGCTCGCTCTAAGCAACGTTAACACCTCCCTGATTGACTTCCTCTCATGCTGTCTTCTTCCGCTAGCTTCCATAAGATGAGAAAGGAGCATTGATTTTAGGGGGGGGTCGGAAAGGATTCGACTTGTTGAGAAAAAACAAAACACACTAGGGGACTTTGTGTGTGTGTGTGTTTTTCTTTTTTTTCCCTGCAAAGCGTTTTCTTTGCCGAGTATTCCTGAGAACAGAAGCCAGTTGTAGGGAAGCTTTGTGTTTAGCACTTCATTAAAAGTGCCTCTAATAGGAGCCACTGGGGAGATGCTCCCCGCATCATGTGGAAAAGCCATCAACATCTGCATCAATTAACCCCTTCGTCCCCATGGGGCCCATTAGGAGATAGAAGACGACCCCTCCAAAGCTGCATATGGCTCACAATAGAATGAGAACAAACATAATTGCTGGTTTGTTTTGTTGTTGTTGTTTTTTTTTTTTTTTTTATGTATGCGGAATTGAACATAAGCCTTGAAATGAATGAGTGGTTTAATGCAACATCAAACTTAAATCACTTTTTGTCCCTCAAACCAGTCCAATTAGAGCATCTGACAAAATGGCAATAAGCATTTAAAAAGTCCTCCATGTTGGATCCAATAAGCTCGGGGCCGGTCGGTGGGTGGAAGGTAATTGTTGCGTCTCTGAATGGCGCGTGTTCGACTCTTTAACATTTACATTCTCAGCCGGAATATTTCACGCTATTGATTCAGACGCCTTTCATTAAAGCGCTTCAAGTATGGCGTCTAAGCGTCAAAAAAAAGAGTACTCGCCTAATTAGATCACATTTGCTAAATTTGACTGCAGCGTATTACGCTGTTTAAATTGTGGGCGATATGTTAGGGAAAGTCATTAAAAGTTTAGATAAGCATTCTGGTAAAAATGCAGCGCTCATAGTTGTGAGTTTTACTATTGCATGTTTTTACTTTTATATATTTTTACATTATATTTATATTTATTATATATTTATTTTTTTATATTATATATATTTTTATATTTTTACATTTAAATAAAAAAAAACACGCTCTGTGTTCTTATAAACATTTAAAAAAACATTTAAAAACTTTTTTTTTAATTACAAAAAAAATGATGACATTATTGTTGGAGAAATTACAATATTCTTGCAAGCTTACCCCCCCCCCCCCAAAAAAAAGGATATGACATTTTTTGCTAATAAATAATTGTTTTAGAACTCCACAGTTTTAGACTCCAAAATATTTATTTTAAACTTCTTTAAACAAAGAAGGAAGCCAAAAAAAAAATACCACTTCCACACCGAATGTGAGAACTTGTTTTCCCTCCATCATTTGACTGTGAATGTAAGGTAATTTATTTGACTTGTAGTGACCAGAGTACTACTACTACTACATAGGACTCGTCTTTCAATATATTACGCTTATATTAAGTTTGCAAGATTATGCCCCCCCCCCAAAGGAAACTGAAATTTTTTGCTAATAATTAATTGCTTTAGAAAGTCAGACTCCAAAATATTTATTCTAAACTTAAGAGTTTCTAACAGAGATGGGCAGAAGGACAAAGTAGGAAGCCAAAAAAGTACCACTTCCACACCGAATGTGAGAACTTGTTTTCCCTCCACCATTTGACTGTGAATGTAAGGTAATGTCTCTGACTCGTAGTGACTAGAGTACTGCATAGGACTCGTCTTTCAATATATTACTCTTATATTACTCTTGCAACATTATGCCCCCCCCAAATGAAACAGATTTTTTTTCCTAATAAATAATTGCTTTTGAAAGTCAGATTCCAAGATATTTATTCTAAACTTAAGAGTTTCCAACTTCTAAAAAGGACAAAGTAGGAACCTAAAAAAAAATAGTACCACTTCCACACCGAATGTGAGAACTTGTTTTCCCTCCATCATTTGACTGTGAATGTAAGGTAATTTATTTGACTTGTAGTGACCAGAGTACTACTACTACTACATAGGACTCGTCTTTTAATATATTACGCTTATATTAAGTTTGCAAGATTATGCCCCCCCCAAAGGAAACTGAAATTTTTTGCTAATAATTAATTGCTTTAGAAAGTCAGACTCCAAAATATTTATTCTAAACTTAAGAGTTTCTAACAGAGATGGGCCGAAGGACAAAGTAGGAAGCCAAAAAAGTACCACTTCCACACCGAATGTGAGAACTTGTTTTCCCTCCACCATTTGACTGTGAATGTAAGGTAATGTCTCTGACTCGTAGTGACTAGAGTACTGCATAGGACTCATCTTTCAATATATTACTCTTGCAACATTATGCCCTCCCCAAATGAAACTGATTTTTTTTCCTAATAAATAATTGCTTTTGAAAGTCAGATTCCAAGATATTTATTCTAAACTTAAGAGTTTCCAACTTCTAAAAAGGACAAAGTAGGAAGCTAAAAAAAAAATAGTACCACTTCCACACCGAATGTGAGAACTTGTTTTCCCTCAATCATTTGACTGTGGATGTAAGGTAATGTCTCTGACTCGCAGTGACTAGAGTACTACATAGGACTCGTCTTTCAATATATTACTCTTATATTACTCTTATATTACTTAAGATTATGCCCCCCCCAAAGGAAACTGACATTTTTTTGCTAATAAATAATTACTTTAGAAAGTCAGAATCCAAAATATTTATTCTAAACTTAAGAGTTTCTAACAGAGAGGGGAAGAAGCACAAAGTAGGAAGCCAACAAAAGTACCACTTCCACACCAAATGTGAGAACTTGTTTTCCCTCCATCATTTGACTACATGCGTTGTGGTAATGTGACTGTAATGGAATGTCTCTGACACATAGTGAAACAGCCATTATGCATTCATTTATGGAAAAACCTTGAGTTGAATATTATTATATTATTATTACTAGGTTATAATTTAAATTATGACATTATTCTTGTAAAAAAATGTGATATAACTCTTGCAAGATTATGCCTTCCATCCCCCAAAAAGAAACTTTTTTTTGCTAACTATTGCTTGAAAAACTTTTTTGTAAACATTTTTGGACTTTATTCTGTGAAAAAATACTTTAAGAAAATATAGATTTTGTTCCTTCAAAAATGCTATGCTCAGAAAAAACATTTTTTTTTCTTATGAGATCCCCCCCCAAACCATATGGACAACTTTTTGTAAAATTGTGCAAAATATACATCCCTGTAAGATAATTTTTATTTTATTTTTTGGGGGAAAAAAATGTAATTTTTGTAAGGTTTCTCTTATTTTTTTTTCTCCATAATTCTGAAAAAATGATGACTTGGTTTCATCCAAGTGACTTCCTCTTGACTTGATTCAGCCAAAAGTCTCTTGTTGTTTTTTGGGTTTGCGTAGAACAAAGGGTGCGATGGAGCGTGTTGAGTCAAACTCTCGACATCTGACAAGTCGAACAAAACCAAAAAAACAAACGAAGAGTCATAAAAAGCCGTCATTTTGCCTAATGAGCATATTAAGAGCGGCGGCGGTGGCGTTTAAGCACAAACAAGAACAACAACACGAATAATTGCCAGTCTCTGGTGTGTGGGGTCTGACGTGAGCTTTAATAATTAACAGGTCTTTGTCTTATCCCCCGGGGGCCGTGTTCCTATTATCCCGCTAAGTTACAAGCCAGTAATTACGCTGTCACCTGGCGGGGTCGGCGCACGCTTTACAATATCCCCAACTCTAATCGCTGCTTCCGCCGCGTACGTCACCATCTTTGGCGGCGGACACCTGCCGACATTTGGGCTATTTTAACTTATTTATTTGCCTTTTTTTTTTTTAAATGTCTGACTCCCTTCTCCGCTCTCATTAGAGGATTACCTCCTGTGTTTACATATTAGTGCTAATCCAATTGAGTCAACAAGGGTACTTTGTGAGTGTGAGGGACTTGGAATGGGAGGGGAGAGCATATAAATGTATTTCTTTCATATTTCGGGCTTCCAGGGAAAATAGGCAATGAGAGAGGGCGCCCCCTAGTTGTCAATCTGCATTATTATTATTATTATTATTATTATTTATAAAAATACATTACAAGTGATCCGTTTAGATTTGATACCAGCTAATGAGGCACTTCCTCCCCCTTCTCGCCGTCATCCGTGATCTTTGACCCCCCCCCCCCCCCCCACCACCACCACCCGGGCTAGCGCCGATGTCAGCTCACGCTAATTAGCGTTTCATCACACACACATACAAAAAAAAACACACTTTGAGACGTGCTCAGAAAATCAGAAAAATAAATAAATCAAACGTCGAAGGCTCGTTTCCGGCCTCCCGACCTCCGCCGGAAAGGTGGCGTGCTATCATGCGCAAGTCAATTACGGTGCCGTGCACTCTATCGGGTCATTACAAAGGGTGTATGTATTTAGTTCAACCATTTATCTTTGCCTAATTAGTCGGGGGGGATCAATAAGCCAATTGATTTTTTTTTTTTTTTTTTTTTTTTTTTTGCAGAGTGGCGCTGACACATACAGAGGGAAACGGAAAAAAAAAATATCCAAAAAACTTAACACAACAATCTGCTCACTCATTAGCTTGTGTCTCGTTAGGGAGGAATGGAATTGGGTTATTTTAATTGGATTATTTTTTTTTGTACAGAGTACAAAGTACAGAGGAAAAATACTCCGGTACTACAATAAATCTTAGTCTATCCAAAAGTGTCCAATAAGACCACAAATAAGATTTATTTATGGCGGTCCAATTGTATCAGTGGCGGGCCGAAAAAAAAATGATGCGGCCAATATTGACATATTGAGATTTACAAAACGTAATATATTATTATTTTCTGTTATGAACCCCTAACCTGAGGCCAGAATTTTTTTTACCCCCCCCCCACACGATTTTAAATACTACAGAAACTGTTATTTACAAATAACAAAGTGGATGTTGAGTACTATAAATTTGTACATGTTGGTAGGTCTGCGATGAAATGAAAGCCTCTCGCCCTCGCCCCCATGGGGGGGGGGGGGGGGGCTGCCCCACTAAGAGCCACTAAGAGGCACTGGACTAGATAGATAGATTAATTGGTGACTCTAAATTGTCCATAGGTATGAATGTGAGTGTGAATGGTTGTTTGCCTATATGTGCCCTGTGATTGGCTGGCCACCAGTCCAGGGTGTACCCCGCCTCTCGCCTGAAGACAGCTGGAATAGGCTCCAGCATACCCCAGTGAGGATAAGCAGCATAGAAAATTGATGGATGGACTTTTAATTTTGCATTCTCAGAAAATAAATATATTATTATAATATATTTTTTCCTCTTTTTTTTCCATATTTTGGTAAATATGGCAAATATGCACATGTGTAACATACTGCACGCTCATGTCTAGTGAATCTCTCCAATGTGAACTAACCCACCCGCCTCCCCCTACACGCCCCCAAGTCATTTGATGGCTAATATTTGTTTTATTTCACCATAACCGGAGACGATACATATTGTAATTGCTTTTTCTCCACCGCTCCTCCCCCAAAAAAAAAAAAAAAAGGAAAGAAAAAGTGTCTTTCTTTGTATTTGGTGGCAGCAAGCTAGTAAAGTAACACCCATTAAAAGCTAATTTGCACCTTAAGGCACTTCATTAATAGTGAATAGTAGAATCACACCAATATAGTCTGTCCTCACCTTAGGGCACCATCTCTATTCATCAAACACACACACACACCTCATTTCCAATAACATCACTCACCATTGTGGAGCTGAGAGGACAATGGGTGGGTGTGTGTGGGTGTGTGTGTGTGGGGGGGGGTCAGAGAGCCAGTGTAAAAGGCCTGTCTCATGTCATTCTTCATCATTTGAATACAAAAACAAAGGTTAGCAGTGAAGTACTCGTCATAAATTGAAGACATGCTAGGCTACACGTAATATTGATATCCTCAAATTTTTAGCATCATTAGACAAGTGGGTATTGACTTGGGGGCAAGCCCCGCCCCATTTTGGGTGACGGCAGCCATGTTTTTCCAAACAACTTTACCTCAATTGAACACAAGTGCTTGTCAGTCCCTGAAAGTTTGGTCCAAAGTTTGGGTTTTGGAGATTTGTGGGAGAAATTTCAAGTCCATCCAACCTACGGGGGTTTCAGACATTTTTTTTAAGATAACCCCATCAGTACCCGCCATGTTACACTCTTTTGTTTCTATATTTTTCTGTTCTTTAGTAATCAGCAGTAGTTAAATAAGGAAAGTTTTAGGAGAATATCTGTTCCTAACTAAAAGGGAGAAAACTCACTTTTTGTGAACTAGCGTGTGTGAAATTTGAGCAGAATTATGTTTGCAAGACATGGGCGGGACTTAGCAAGTACCCACAAGTCATTCATCATTTGTCGAATGATGATGAAACTCATCAACTCTTACATTTACGAAAAAAAATAGTAATATTATCAAACTAAAGTTGTAAATTTACGAGAATCAAGTCGTACATTTACAAGAAAAAACTACTAATTACAAAAAAAAGTTTACGAAGATAGATTACAATAGATTTACAAGAAAAAAACCTCATATGACTAAAGTCGTGAATTTACGAAAAATAAAAATTTAGCAAATTTCCGAGAATCAAGTTTACGAGAAAGTTATATAAGTAATATTAAGAGAATCAAGTCGTACGGTTACAAGAAAAAAAACAGTAATTACAAAAATAAAGTGACACATTTACGAGAATCAGGTCGTACTTTACTTTTACGAGAAAAAACTTGATATTACGAAACTAAAGTTGTGAATTTATGAGAATAGTCTTAGATTTACGAGAAAAATAATCATATGAGATTATAAGTCCTGAATTTACGAAAAATAAACAAAAATAATTTAGCAAATTTCTGAGAATCACGTCGTACCGTACATTTACGAGAAACTTGTAATATTACGAGAATCAAGTTGTACAAAAAAAATTTTGAATTACAAAAATGACAAATTTACGAGAATCAGGTTGTACTTTACTTTTAGGAGAAAAAACTTGTGATATGACGAGACTAAAGTCGTGAATTTACAAGAATCAAGTCATACTTTACTTTTACGAAAAAAACTTGTCATATGACGAGACTGAAGTCGTGAATTTACGAGAACCAAGTCGTACTTTACTTTTACGAAAAAAAACTTGTGATATGATGAGACTAAAGTCGTGAATTTACGAGAACCAAGTCGTACTTTACTTTTACGAGAAAAAACTTGTGATATTACGAAACTAAAGTCGTGAATTTACGAGAATCAAGTCGTACTTTACTTTTACGAGAAAAAACTTGTGCTATTACAAGACTAAAGTCGTGAATTTAGGAGAATCAAGTCGTACTTTACTTTTACGAGATAAAAACTTGTGATATTACGAAACTAAAGTCGTGAATTTACGAGAACCAAGTCGTACTTTACTTTTACGAGATAAAAACTTGTGATATTACGAAACTAAAGTCGTGAATTTACGAGAATCAAGTCGTGCTTTACTTTTACGAGAAAAAACTTGTGATATTACGAAACTAAAGTTGTGAATTTACGAGAATCAAGTCGTACTTTACTTTTACGAAAAAAAACTTGTGATACGACGAGACTGAAGTCATGAATTTACGAGAACCAAGTCGTACTTTACCTTTACGGCAAAAAACTTGTCATGTGACGAGACTAAAGTCGTGAATTTACGAGAATCAAGTCGTACTTTACTTTTACGAGAAAAAAACTTGTGATATTACGAAACTAAAGTCGCGAATTTACGAGAACCAAGTCGTACTTTACTTTTGCGAGAAAAAACTTGTGATATTACGAAACTAAAGTTGTGAATTTACGAGAATCAAGTCGTACTTTGCTTTTACGAGAAAAAACTTGTGATATTACGAGACTAAAGTCGTGAATTTACGAGAATCAAGTCATTCATTTACCAGGAAAAACTCATAACATTGTTACAGACTTTGCCCGAAAAACAGCTATGAAAACGGCGACTTATGTGACCTTTGACCTTGGACATGTGGCGGATGGAGAGTGAGAAGGCCTAGCTAGCGATGCTAATCTGTTTATGCTGACTTCCTCAGTTTTGCAGCCACGTTACAAATAAAATGTTGCCTGAAACAAAAGCAAAGTTTCCCTCCCGAATAACCGGTCCTACTCTTCCAAGTACACGTGGAGGTCAAAGCAGATCTGCTGCAGTTCTGCTTCCTTCCACCAGATGACCAAGCACCCCCCACCCCTTCCCAACCCTCCCAGTCTGTCCTGTCCCCAGCGGAGCGTTTCAGCGGCTTTTCCTTTTCATCACTTTGTGATGTCCAGCTGCTGCTGTCAACACCTTCTCGCAGCCGGCAATTCATGACCGGGCGGGCGGCAGCTGAGACCCCCGTCATGAACTTCAATCTGCTGTTTGCAGAGGGGGCTTCACCTCCCGAGTCGGCCCTAATCAAGGGGAACCACCCCCCCCCGCTTTTTTTTTTTTTTTTTTTACGAGGGTGGGGTAGTTCGCACCCCCCCCCCATCCAACCCGTAATTAGCCGGCTGCTGCAAGCAGATGACTTTCCAACGTGCTAAACAGTGAACAACAACTTCAGTGCTTTTTTTATTTTTATTTTTTAACCTCCAAGAACCGGCACGGCGGGCGAGTGGTTAGCGCACAGACCTCACAGCAAGGAGGACCAGGGTTCGATTCCACCCTCGGCCATCTCTGTGTGGAGTTTGCATGTTCTCCCCGTGCATGCGTGGGTTTTCTCCGGGTACTCCGGTTTCCTCCCACATTCCAAAAACATGCTAGGTTAATTAGCGACTCCAAATTGTCCATAGGTATGAATGTGAGTGTGAATGGTTGTTTGTCTATATGTGCCCTGTGTGATAAACATTAGAGCCCTCTAGACATGAAATAACACCCCTATATTGACTTTTAAACTCTTATTACCCAAATTTGTAAATAAAAGGAAATAAAAGGGGCTGCACGATGTAGAGTGGTTAGCGCAAATGCCTCACAGCTAGGAGACCCGAGTTCAATTCCACCCTCGGCCATCTCTGTGTGGAGTTTGCATGTTCTCCCCGTGCATGTGTGGGTTTTCTCCGGGTACTCCGGTTTCCTCCCACATTCCAAAAACATGCTAGGTTAATTAGCGACTCCAAATTGTCCATAGGTATGAATGTGAGTGTGAATGGTTGTTTGTCTATATGTGCCCTGTGATAAACATTAGAGCCTTCTAGACATGAAATAACACCCCTATATTGACTTTTAAACTCTTATTACCCAAATTTGTAAATAAAAGGGGCTGCACGATGTAGAGTGGTTAGCGCAAAGGCCTCACAGCTAGGAGACCAGAGTTCAATTCCACCCTCGGCCATCTCTGTGTGGAGTTTGCATGTTCTCCCCGTGCATGCGTGGGTTTTCTCCGGGTACTCCGGTTTCCTCCCACATTCCAAAAACATGCTAGGTTAATTAGCGACTCCAAATTGTCCATAGGTATGAATGTGAGTGTGAATGGTTGTTTGTCTATATGTGCCCTGTGATTGGCTGGCCACCAGTCCAGGGTGTACCCCGCCTCTCGCCCGAAGACAGCTGGGATAGGCTCCAGCACCCCTCGCGACCCTTGTGAGGAAAAAGCGGTAGAAAATGAATGAACCTCCAAGAACGTTTCTAAGAGTGTAAATGTCTCTTGCCTCGCGGCTTTCGATTATTTCCAACTTGTCCCTAAGGGGGAGAAGTGTGTTGGAAAGGGGTGGGGGGGGGGTACTTTCTGAATGTTATTAAAGACTCTACAGCTGATTACTTGGAGTGAGGCGCACAGGTTGGCACGTTTTAGCGGTGGAGTGGAGGCCTGGCAGGGTCATGTTTAACATGTCCACAGGCAATCAATTCACCTCAACCCCTCCTGCTACTCCAGCCCTCTCCACCTAAGCTGTCCTTAATAACCAGGCAATGGCGAATTACTGATAAGGCGCCGGGGTCTCTGACCCATATATACCCGACACCACCGCCGCCACCCCCGCCCCTCCTCCTCCTCGACCGCACAAATTGGAGAAATCCTTCCCTGAAAGAAATGTACATTTATAATGCATAGAAATGGGGAATTAAATTCATTGAGCGGCGGTGAAATTCGCCTTTTGTTCTTCGGGCTGCTGCACATCTGACGCCGATGACGAAAAACTTTTATTAGAATAATACTTGTTGATGCTAAACACCCGCTAAATTATGGTAATGGTTTAATTTCATTTCAACATGCATCAGATTGCAATTGAATGCATCACATAATCAGTTCACAGTTCCACATGTCCAAAAAGGAGTAGGAAGAAGCAAAGCTTATTAAATCCTACCCCTCCATCTGGTACTTTTACAATCAGTAACTGTTACATTTGTTCACTTCCTGCTTTCCTAATTTAATTTTTTTTTAAACTTTTTAAAAATTTATTATATTAATTTTTTTTATGTTTTTACTTTTTTTTTTTTTTGTCATGTACCAAAGTACGAGGTGATATGAGCATCCAATGCCATAATGGGTACCATAGTAAGTGTCAATATAGTGATATATATAGCACATCAGGACTGGTTCAAGACTCTTCACCCTTGTATTTTGCTATTATTTAGCAATTATTAATGATTAATTCTTATTTTTTAAAATTATTTTTATGATTTTATTTTATTTTTTAGTCACATCATCACATCACCCTTTTATTTAGCAATTATTTACCAATTATTATTATTAATGATTATTATTATTTTTTTTATTATTTTTTAATGTTTTCATTTTATTTTATTTTTTATTTTTTAGTCACATCATGACTGGTTCAATAATTTTCATCCTTGTATTTAGCAATTATTATTAATGATTCATTCTTATTAATTCTTATATTTTTTTAATTATTTTTTATTATTTTTATGTTTTTATTTTATTTTTTAGTCACATCATGACTGGTTCAAGACTCTTCACTCTTTTATTTAGCATTATTTACCAATTATTATTATTAATGATTAATTTTTTTTATTAAAATTATTTTCATGTTTTTATTTTTTTTTTTATTTTTTAGTCACATCATGACTGGTTCAATACTTTTCATCCTTGTATTTAGCAATTATTTAGCAATCATTATTATTAATGATTCATTCTTATTAATTCTTATGTTTTATTATTTTTGTTTTTATTTTATTTTTTATTTTTTAGTCACATCATGACTGGTTCAAGACTCTTCACCCTTGTATTTAGCAATTATTATTATTAGTTATTAATTTTTATTAATTATTAAAAAATTTGGCATATAAATATGTCATTACATTTTCTAAGAGTTAATTAATATTGTAAATAAATACAATATAACACGGAAATACAATTTGATATACTATGTTAAGGTGTTAATACTGTAAATGCCTTTCAAAGCGGATGTTTTTAATACATATTTTTATGCTATATTTATTTCTAGTAATTATTTTGAGTAGTATTACCAGCAGAGTTCTATTAAAAAATATCCTAGATTGAGGTTTATTTTCACGCTCCAAACGTTCTGCGCTGCATTTGTCTTTGGGAGTCAGTGACCCTTGTGTAAGTTTTTTACTTAACAAGCATGCAAAAGCTTCTACATTTGCCCTCATATGACAGTGACTAATTGCCCTGACGATGTGAGCTGCTCGTTAAGGCTAAGGGACTGTTCCTTCCTCTTATTCTTCCTCTTATTCTTCCTCTTCCTCGCAGCTAAATTCATTATTCCTCCCATTCAACACCTCCTCCTATTAAAGGTTAAGAGAGTCAAGATGAACATCCTTTGTCTCTAATTGCGTGTTACTTATCCCGCGTGCGGACGCCGGCGTCCAGTATAGCATCCATTAAATTGTCATTCTGCTGCTTTTTTTTTTTTTGCTTCATGCTAAGCTAAGTGTGTCGCTATGCGGGTATAGTTGTTTTAAAAGAGCCGCCATCTTTGCTTGAAGTGTCTCTGTCAGACTTGATGTTTTGCAGCCAGCTGGCGCCGCAGCTGAAAGGCTGGTCTTTTAGCTCCCTCACCTGTGCAGCTGTCGGGGGTCGGGACTGTTTAGACAATTAAGAATGTACCAACCGCGGGGGGGGGGGGGGGGGGGTGGGGGGGTGGCGAGCGAGCCAGCCAGCCAATCGCCGAGGACATCAATCCGGTCGGAACGTTGTGCTCTTGCATTGCCGCCATGCTGTTTATATACGCTATTTTGTTGCACCGCTGTTTACACTGAAGACACGGGATCGATGCCGGGTATGCAGTAGCATCGCAGCAGCGACTGCGCACGTTCAGCATTGATCCGTCACTGCTTCCATGTTGTTTTCAGTTGCTTTCCTGCAGTGAACTGCCAATTGCATATTGAGATGAGGCATTCATGCTATATGCAATGGATTTGTTGTGTATACTTAAACCGGATTCAAGCCAAAATTGTAGGATTTTTGACTTGACCCATGCTAAGACCTTGGACCGAGTTCTGTTAAAATTCGCTTGGTAGCTTCTGTGGTATGCTCATGTACAAACGCAGTCATCGGCCACATTAAATACACTAAAAGTCTGCATTACATATAGTCATGGATGATGACATTTACACAGAGAGCCAAATTGCAATATTCAGCATTTATTTAGCAATTAGCATTTTTCACCAAATTTAAGCCAAAATTGTACAATTTCATACCTGACTCGTCGTAAAGTCTTCCATGTCCAGTGTAAATCGGCTTGACAGTTTTTGCATTTTGTATTGCTCTATTACAAACCTCCACAGCGTGATGAGGGATCTAAGCCAAATCTAATATAAAAATTGCAACATTTAACATTTTTACACCAGATTGACACCAAAATCGCACGACTTCTTACATGACTCGTCGTAATAGCTTCCACCAAGTTCTGTTAAAATCGGCTTCTTAGCTTTTGTGTTATGATGCAATAAAAACACTCATTCACAATAAAATACCTTGGATGTGTACAGTGAAATGATGGAGAGCCAAATTGCAATATTCAGCATTTATTTAGCAATTAGCATTTTTCAACTGATTTACGCCAAAATTGTACAACTTCATACGTGACTCGTCGTAAAATCTTCCATGTTCTGTGTAAATCGGCTTGACAGTTTTTGCATTTTGTATTGCTCTATTACAAACGTGTACACCGAGACAGGGGACTAAAGCCAAATCTAATATAAAAATTGCAACATTTAACATTTTTACACCAGATTGACACCAAAATTGCACAACTTCTTACATGTCCCGTCGTAATAGCTTCCACCAAGTTCTGTTAAAATCGGCTTCTTGGTTTTTGTGTTATGATGCACTAAAAACGCTAAATGGCCACAATATTAGGTACAATATATACAATAAAATACCCACTATTTTAAAAGGGTGTGTGACGTGTACAGTGAAATGATGACGAGCCAAATTGCAATATTCAGCATTTATTTAGCAATTAGCATTTTTCACCAGATTTAAGCCAAAATGGTACAACTTCATACATGACTCGTCGTAAAATCTTCTATGTTCTGTGTAAATTGGCTTGACAGCTTTTGCATTTTGTATTGTTACCTAAGCCAAATCCAATATAAAAATTGCAACATTTAACATTTTTACACCAGATTGACACCAAAATTGCACGACTTCTTACATGACCCGTCGTAATAGCTTCCACCAAGTTCTGTTAAAATCGGCTTGATAGCTTTTGTGTTATGCTACAATACAAACACTCCTGGGCCATAACATTAGGTACACCAGAACTCTTACATATTACATATAGCAAGGCATTTATACTCAATTCAATATAAAAATTGCAATAGTTAACGTTTTTACACCAGATTGACACCAAAATTACGGCTCGATAACTTTTGTGCTATGCTACAATACAAACACTCCTCGGCCATAACATTAGGTACACCAGAACTCTGTATTACTCTCTGTAGCAAGGTATTTATACCCAATTCAATATAAAAATTGCAATATTTGTAATTTTGCCACCATATTTAGTCAAAGTATTCGGTACCATATTTGGCTGCAGAACCATAACGTCATGTTACATTAAAAGTGCACTCGTTGGCCACAATATTAGGTACACATGCACTAATTATCTCATGTTGCTTTGGTTGTTTATGAATGTATACGGTACAGCTGTTGTATTGAACATTGTGAATGGACCTAATAATCTGTACATAAACCCCCCCTCAATCCATGTGTTCAGCATCATTTCACCCCCCCCCCAAACCTTTACCACCTTGTGTCAGTCCCCGGACAGTTTTTCAGCATATAAATTTGAAAATGATTTGTCCTGGCCTCTTAATAATAGATGAGAGCACAGAGTCAGGGTCCCTTCAATAAGCTCCATCCTGGCTTTAATTAGTGAAGGGGTGGGTGTGTGTGTGTGAGGGGGGGGGTGGAGAAAAGAAGCACTCAGGGCCTGCTGAGGACTTTGGCTCGGTGTTAGTAATTAAAAGTGAAACCAGCAAAAGGAGAGGGGAGAAGGAGGCTCTATTTTTAACGGGCAGGCTGTTTGGTGCCAAGTGCCAGTATAAGGTTGTGCAATAAAGAGTGATAATGAAGGTGTGAGACCTCTGGGGGCTGACTGGGCGCTCGCTACAATGGCTGCTCTCTCGCCGCAGACTGAAATACGGGGAGCAATTAGAGGAGGCAGCGCCGTGGACTGGCCACCAGAGATTAGTTAACACCTCAGGAGTCGCGCTTCAGGACAGGCACATGCTTGTTTTTCCTCTTTCCGTCTTTCATTTCTCACTCCCTCTTGTTCTCTTTCAACATATCACAGGCGGCCCTAATGGCCATTTTTTTTACTTATTTTTTTTTTTAAGCCTTTCAAGAGTTGCACGTAGCGCTGCTGAGTGTGTGGCAGTCACTGATCATTTCAATGTATGGAGATTGTTACTTTTAACTCTTGAAAGACGCTGTTGGTGAGGCAAAATGGCCGAAAAAAACAAAGGAAATCAGGGATTTTTTTTTGATAGGCACCTTCTAAAGCAGGGGTCCCAAATGTGGCCCGCAGGACACTACTTTGAGGCCCCCGCCTTGATATGAAAGTTTAATGTTAGTTTGATATGGATGCTGTATGGTATCATGTACCCAGAAAAAATTATTACATTTAATTAATGTTCATGTTAAAGGTTAAATAACTGTTAATAGTTATCCTCCCTATCCGTGTGGAAGTGGTAAGTTTTTTTGGCTATTTAAGTTTAAAGGAAATAACTTGAAGGCTACCGTTTAGGTCGCTCGCTCTCTAGTTTTGCGAGTTAGCATGTGTCTCAAGACCCTGCAGTTGCGCAATATGTTAGAAAAAGATACAAAAAAAATAAAATAAAAGAATAAAAATAAAATAAAAAGAGTATAAATGTGACTATAGTCGTGTTTTGTCATGTCTACAGGGCTCTAATAATGCTTTGTTCATTTTAATCTGAAAAAAAAAAATTTGTCTACCCACCAACTATATGTGGTTTCTTAAGATTTTATTATTGCCGTTTTATTCTTCTTATTATATTTATTTATTACTGATTGATTTTCTTTATTCTTGATTTGTTTATTTATTTATTTATTGTACAATTTTCTGCCCACAATCTCACCTTGAATGTCCCCAATTTATCTAATTCGGGATAGATGGAAATAATACGTAGTAGTACTTGCTTCAGCTAAAGGAAAAGCATCAATAAACAGTAGAGAAGTGTCCAATTAAGTTTTTTTTTTTCTTCCAGATGTTACAATTTTCTGCCCACAATCTCATCTTGAATGTCCCCAATGTATCTAATTCAGGATAGATGGAAATAATACGTAGTAGTACTTGCTTCAGCCAAAGAAAATATGTCAATGAACAGTAGAGAAGTGTCCAATTAAGGTTTTTTTTTCTTCCACATGTTACAATTTTCCGCCCACAATCTCACCTTGAATGTCCCCAATGTAGTTAATTCGGGATAGATGGAAATAATACGTAGTAGTACTTGCTTCAGCCAAAGGAAAAGCAAAGGAAAAGCGTCAATAAACAGTAGAGAAGTGTCCAATGACGTTTTTTTTTTCTTCCAGGTGTTACAATTTTCTGCCCACAATCTCACCTTGAATATCCCCAATGTAGTTCATTTGGGATAGATGGAAATAATACAAAGTAGTACTTGCTTCAGCTAAAGGAAAAGCGTCAATAAACAGTAGAGAAGTGTCCAATTAAGTTTTATTTTCTTCCAGATGTTACAATTTTCTGCCCACAATCTCACCTTGAATGTCCCCAATGTATCTAATTCGGGATATATGGAAATAATACGTAGTATACATAGTAGTACTTGCTTCAGCCAAAGGAAAAGCGTCAATGAACAGTCGAGAAGTGTCCAATGAAGTTTTTTTTTCTTCAGATGTTGCAATTTTCTGCCCACAATCTCACCTTGAATGTCCCCAATGAATCTAATTCGGGATAGATGGAAATAATACGTAGTAGTACTTGCTTCAGCCAAAGAAAATATGTCAATGAACAGTAGAGAAGTGTCCAATTAAGTTTTTTTTTTCTTCCAGATGTTACAATTTTCCGCCCACAATCTCACCTTGAATGTCCCCAATGTAGTTAATTCGGGATAGATGGAAATAATACGTAGTAGTACTTGCTTCAGCTAAAGGAAAAGCGTCAATGAACAGTAGAGAAGTGTCAAATGAAGTTTTTTTTTTCTTCCAGATGTTACAATTTTTTGCCCACAATCTCACCTTGAATGTTCCCAATGTAGTTTATTCATGATAGATGGAAATAATATGTAGTAGTACTTGCTTCAGACAAAGGAAAAGCTTCAATAAACAGTAGAGAAGTATCCAATGAAGTTTTTTTTCTTCCAGATGTTACAATTTTCTGCCCACAATCTCACCTTGAATGTCCCCAATGTAGTTAATTCAGCATAGATGGAAATAACACGCAGTAGTACTTGCTTCAGACAAAGGAAAAGTGTCAATAAACAGTAGAGAAGTGTAAAATTACATTTTTTCTCTGCCCATAATCTCGCCTTTAATGTCCCCATTGTAGTTTATTCATGATAGATGGAAATAATATGTAGTAGTACTTGCTTCAGCCAAAGGAGAAGCGTCAATAAACAGAGAAGTGTCAAATTAATTTTTTTTTTTTTCTGCCCATAATCTCGCCTTTAATGTCTATGCACAAAACGGTCTAGTTCAGGAGCGTTTTGGATTGACACAATAGTTGGCTTGACGTACATTTGGTCCTTGGATCGAGTTGAAGTTTTGGAAAGAAATGTCGCCACTATTCCATGTCATTAAACAGTCGATTTGATTTGATTGTTTTATTTTTTTTTATTGTGTGGAAGGAACAGTATTGTCTCGGACTTCCTGTCACGCAGCTGCTCTTCCTCTCCGCAACGCCGCCACGACACTTTCTACGAGTTGTGGACCTTAAGCCAAAGAACCAATCAAGAGGACATTGTTAATAGAGGCCACACATAAGCCGTTAAGCCAGTATATGCATAATGTTATTTAATTGGAGTCATAAAAAGCCAATTAACCCGCCTTCTCCCCCCCGCCACCCTCACCACCACCCCTTTTCTTTTTTGTCCCTCACACTGTCAAATCACACCGCATTTTGTCCCTTTTTTTTTTTTTTTTTTCATCTCTTTCTAGAAATGGCGTATTTTAAATATTTGGAGACGAGCAACGCAAAAAAAAAAAAAAAAAAAAAAAGTGATGATGAGCTCGCACGGCGGCGGCGCTAACGATTGGGACGATATATTTGCTGGGAGGGGAAAAACAGCAACAGTGTGTGGCAATATTGGATCTGTCAGGCTCGGGCCATTTAAATTTCAATGCCAGTAAAGTGGAATGATGGAACGGGAAGGGGGCGGCGGTGGGGGGGAGTTGGGGGGGGGGGCAGACACTGTTAAATATGATGCTTGAATGAAAATCTAAACCCTCCAATACCTCTAAGCAATGTAACTCAATGAGATGAATTAACTGTAAATGCCTCATTCTCTGTGTGAGTGTCTTCCAATTTAAAATCTCATTATTCCTATAAGATCCTGAACAAGGTGACTCTTAGGATAGATGGAATAAGTGAAGATAATCTTACCGGACAGTTTTATGCAAATATGGAATGTATTGAATCAACTATGAGGAGAATAGGGAATCAAATAAGCTAATAAAGTGGAGTTAAGATGAAAAAAAAAAAAAGAAAAAAACACCATGAATAATGTTTCCCGTCTATCTCGGCTCCGTGTGAACACCGTCGCCGTCGCCGTCTGTGAAGTTCCAAAGTGCATGAATCCAAAAAAGCTCTTTCAATGACACCGAATCACTGAACTATGCATCTTTTAATCAGCGTTTTGGGAAAATTTGCCCTTAAATGACGCTGAGTGCAGGTAATAACGGCGGCGGTTAGCGTCCCGACCATTCAAACGAGGATTGATGGCGAACTGTCGTTTTTTTTTTTTGTTTTTTTTTCCCGGGCTCTGCCGGTCTGCCCTGGAATTCATTCATAATTTATTGTATAAATAATAGAACATTCATTACGCAGGAAATATGAATATTTTTTTTGTAGCTGCTTTAATTTGTTGTTGCACGCATAGAGACGAGCCGCGGTGATAAATGCGACAATTGAACTACTTAACTGCGGAAGATGACATTGTGTCAAAGCCACAAAGCCGTCACAGATTAGCAACGAGCAGAAAAAAAAAAAAAACGCTGAAATCCGCAACTGGTGGAGCGCTAACGAGAAAATGTAGCTGTGTGACATTTGACCCCGGAGTATTGTAAAGTCATTTGTACTGATTGTGTTACTGCTGTAGCTACACCGTGTCGGAATGCAGTCAAAATCAACAACTTTGTTGCGTCAACTTAGGCAAACTGTTTAAACTTAATAAAAACACAAAAAAATCTATGGGTTCTTGCATAGATTGGGGGGCGCGGGGGGGACGTTAGAGCGCTGATGAGAAGCTAGCGTGAAGATCAAGTAGTTGAAATTTGTGAGAAACATAACAATTGTGGTCTTATTCTTGCAACACACAAAGGAAATAAATATTTGGGGTAAAACTGCTCGAGTGCCGAATAGAAAACCGACTTTAGAACCGCAAATTATGAATAGAAATGATCTATTTTGTGTCTGTGATATAGTATGTCCATTTTGACTACTAGAACAATGAAAAGAAACAGCACTGATACTATGATTAATCTCAGCCAACATGGCCAACTGGTAGAGCGCTGACTAGAAACAGGATGCAGGCAAATGTTGAATGTTTGCTAATATTTTGACTGCTTTAGCATGGAAAATAAACATGGTCAATGTTATCAGTTACTGTAACTCGGACATCTTTTTGCATTGATACAGAGCAATAACATCAGACGGGTAGAGTGCTGCAAAGAAACAGGATCTAGGTAAAGTGGAAGCTTGTTTGATACAATTTAATTTGCTGGAAAGTAACATGACACTGATATCATCATCCATAAATAAACCACAATGAGTAAAATCGGTTTAAAATTTTAAACTAGTAGAGAGCTGCATAGAAAGTTGATACAGGTCTGACAATATAAAGGCAATATAGGTCATGATACTTTGGGTAGTAGAGCACTGAAAAGAAACCGGTATCCTCTTGCTTGGTCCTTGGATAAACTTACAGGGCGCGAACAACAGGACTGGCTGACAAAAACTGCTGCTAGAATGCCGAATAGAAACATGGCACTGATATGATCATATACCACAGTTAAACCAGCTTCTTGAGGCAAGATTTTGTTTTACTTAAGCTGAATTCTTGCAAGATTTGTGGAAATTAGTAATATTGGTTTAAAATTTAAACTCATAGAGAGCCGCAAAGAAAACTGATACAGGTCTGACAAATATACAAGCAACTATAATGATGGTAGAGCATTGAAAAGAAACATGGTACCCGTATCTTCTTGCTTGATTCTTGCATAAACATACTGGAGTCAAATGGCAAGATTGGTTGGAAAAAACTGCTGCTCGAGTGTTGAATAGAAACATGGCACTGATATGGTTATAAACCACAGCTAAACCAGTTTCCTTGGGCTGGGACATTGATGACATCGACACAAAAAATAAGTCGATGCAAGAACTGCACGTCGATGCATCAGCACTCAGAATCATTTTTTTAAAAATGGCGAAAAAATCTAAAAAAAATTACGTGAATTCTTAATGATCAATTATCGATCATTTATTAATCGTGCC